>NW_019416401.1:823410-867611 GCF_000390285.2 Anoplophora glabripennis | reverse complement strand
TTTTTTTTTCAATCTACTCTAAAAAATGTAAACTACCTTTTCAGAGAAATAGACATATTTTTTAATTTTTAATCAAAAAGTTATAACAATTTCACAAAACGAACGTGATTTTTTTTCTTTATTTTTATCGTAAAACAAAATTTCCAAAGCAACTTTCCATTGTTTTAATTATCAATCGAATGGCATACAAAAAAATTGTTTTAGTGTTAAATGATAAAAATTAACGATTAAAAAAATATAAGTTGTTATAACTTTTTTATTAAAAATTAAAAAATATATCTATTTTTCTGAAAAGAAAGCTTACATTTTTTAGAGTAGATTGAAAAAAAAATTATAAAATTATTTCATTTTTCTGCTTGTTACGATTTTTTAAATTTCTGAATTCAGCCCTTAACTTCTAGCCAACTTAACTCTGTTAATCTTAATAATACAAGTAGTTTTATGTAGAATTTTATGCTCTACAACTTTTATGAGAAACTTTTTTTTCTAGCTCTTGCCCCTTTTGAGTTATCTGGAAAAACCCCTGTATTTTAATTTTTTTTATCCCTAGCCGGGGTTGAAAAAAAATTACTGTCACTTATTGTTATTATATACCTCAAACTAACTTATATTAAAAATTCAGGCAAGTTGACCAAATTGTGATTTAAAGGCTCATTTAATTGGACTATTACTACTTATTTGAAGAATGAATCGAAATGATACAAAGGAAAAAAAGCTGCAGTATTGGAAAGAGCACATATTGAAGAATTTTTGACTAGGGCTTCCGATAAAGAATATTTAATGATTAAAGTAGTACCTCTTTACCGTTTACATGTTGTTAGGTGTGTACTTTGAATTATTTTAGGTTGCACTAATAATAGGGATTTCTAGGTGCCTGTCGATGCTGCGAATTGACAAATTTGAGAATTAGTGACGTACAGGACTTTAGCACTTATCTACATCAATACCTGACACCAAGACGGGCATTTCAAGAAAATTTACAATTATGGAAGAAGGATTTTGCGTGAATGCAGAAAAAATATTTTTCTACGCCCAATTCATCTACCATAAGGCAGATTTTTTTTAGGATACATTAATCAATAATAATGTACTTCTCAGCCTGTTAGAATCGACACATTGTGCGAAGGTACCCCCAATAGATGCTTCATTCCTGAATATCGCAAATCCAGAAGAATATACTGGCCATGGTATGAGGCGCACTTCAACAACTTTATTGGACAATAAAGGTGCTGATCTTACATTCATCACGTTGTGGTGAATGGAAGAGCTGCTCTGTCGCAGAAAGTTATGTTGAGGAGTCTACATCTAACAAACTTGATATTGCTAGGAAAATGCAAGGAAAATATAGCTGTTCCTTATAAGAAGAGACATCCGTAACATATGCAAATTCTTCACAAACTTCTGCAGATATTATGCGTTCCGAAAATGATGGCAACAATGCTACAAGGATTGAAGACAAAAGACGATAAGTTCTTCGGTAAGAAGAGAATATTTCCTTTCTAAAACATTGATAACGTTTAGCGTACTGGGAAAAATTATAACAAATAATTTCCGACAAATTATGAAACCTTGTCAATCTGCCATCTGCTATTTATAACCTCCATACTGGAAACTAATACAATATCGATCTCCATGCGCCAATCCAAAACCGCAAATAGTATCGCACAAACCGATATGTATTTATTTGACAAGTTGCGAGAAGGGCACGAGGAACAAGCGCAACCATACGCATTGTGACCCAGTTTCACAGCCTCAGGTCAGGAACTGAAACCGCAAGTGTGGCCGACGGCGGCGTGTGGATTTCCAACCGCGCTTCTCTTTGAGCCCGGAACAGAAAGGCCCGTTGGATTATCTTATTTCGATATCGATGACCCGTTTGTTCGTCGCTTGCGAAAATTTACCAGGGTTGCTGAAAATAGTGAGTTTTTGGATTATTTTGAGGAGAAAAGTATCAGCTTGGGGCGGAAAATCATCAGATTTTGGAAAATATCAGTTTCGTAAACGCCTCGACAGATGTTTGACTAAAATTATTGAATTTGTATACAATTATACCAACTAAAATTTCGAAATAGCTGAATTTCTATAGATCTTTTTTTTTGTGGAACAGATCTGGAATTATTTTCGACTTGTTCAACTATGTCTTAGATAAAAAAAATAATACTCGTAAATTTTTTAAATTGAAGGAATTAAATGAATTGATTGCATTTTAAAAATACTGAGTGGCGTTGAAATTTTGAGATAAAATATAAGCGTAAGAAAACATTTTTGTTGTTCGAACACGAGCAAACTAAGTATTTTTAAAAGATGTATGTGTGTGTGTGTGTGCAATAGTACATTATTTTACTAGCGAGAGAAATAAACTGTTATAAGCAAGTGTGATGTTTGGCAAATTCTCACGTGTTGATAACGGCATTTGACTCTCGCGTTTAATGTACCGCATTTCGTCCAACACTTACAGTTTTTTAACGAAAATCATACTTGAAGAAATATTTTACAAGCAGACAAGTCTTGATTTTCAACGTCGGTCGTCATGGTCATTTTATTTTGACGAGCATGTAGAATGTGATGGATCTTTTTCCGGAAGCTACATCCTTGGGATTACTTCTGACATAATCTAAATAAATTTAAGACAAGGAATATTTGTTATCCAAAGCTTAAATACTGACAATGCAGTAAAAACAAACTCCCAAGAAGTTTTTTTGGCGTATTCTTTACAAAAGGTTGGTTTTCAAATTATCGTTTATAAACTGCAACGGCAATTGTGTTGTGTTGTATCTAGTGTGGAACACAGTTTTCGATGCTCAAATCTACATAGAATGTCTACGAAAATGAAGATATTCTTCTATGAAACTGCAGCACAGAGTAAAAAAAATCATCGTTTTTTTTTTCAAGAGAAGAAATCAATGAATTTCTTGTAGACGAAAATTTCTTGGCTTGTTATTGATGGAGTTGTCTTACAAAATTATTGTTGTATGTTTATGTGGTTGCTGTTTTTGCTGCTGCTGTTGGGTGTAGCTGAGAAAATGTGCATAGACTATATAGAAGACAGTGATATTCTACTTGTTCATTTCCTATTCACAAAAACTCACAAAAAGCAGTCTTTCACGATCTCGAGAGATGGTTTTGGCATTAGCCCAATAGAGGAGTATCGAAAGTACCTAAGTTTGCGTTTGCAGAAAACAACAACCAGACGACTGTTTGTCAATTACCTACCTTTGGAAAAATATCTGCAGATTCCTGGATCTAGAAAACTCAGAAGCATATACCAGTCATTGGTTTCACAGATCAGCAGTTACTGTTTTGCGGTCAATACTACTTTGAAGGGTTTTGGTGGTTGGAATATCATGATTGGGAAGAAAATTTTTGACGCTGCTTCTACTACTTCTAATTTTATGGTTATTGCTGACATTACCTCTTAGACTACTCTTTGTACTAAGGTTACAGTAGCAAATATTAATAGACTGATGGTCTCACAAAAAAAATGGGCTCTGTTTTGTTAGTTTTGGTGGTGGAATCCAATTTCTCAATGCAACTTTTGATTCTAATATAAATTCTTTAGTCACCAATGATTGAAATTTGATTTTAGTCACCAAAAATACCTACATACAAAATGATCATTTTTTTATGATTAATCTGGGAGGCAAGAAAATAAGAACGAAGAACAGTATTATAGGAAGATGGTGAATCTGAAAATAAAAATGTTTGGTTATGAAAAATTGTACACCAAAATAACATTGTCATGAATACCTATCACATAATTGCTCCAAAAACCCTGAAAGGAACAATTTGTGTGAAAATTCGACATTCAAATTGCGGTTATTTTTATAATTGTGAAATTATTTCCAATAAACTGTCGATTTTCAAAAATTTTCAAACAATTAGCATGTTTGTTTCTGTTAGTATCTTAGGAACAATTGTGTGAATTCTGGGTGTATTCCGAACCAAAACCAGTTAATTTATTTAATATTTTAATTTTTTATCCCACACCTATAGGAAAATAATTATTTTTTTTACAAGTTATCATGTTTTACGGCTTATCAGAGGTACAACACATATTAATCATAAATACGTAAGATCTGGAAAATAGTAAAAGATAAGTATTGTATATAAGTACCTTTAAAAATGTTTTTTAGTGATCTTTCCAATAATCTATAAGTATCACTATTCTATTAAAAAATAATAATTAGTTCTTACTTTATTTCGGATTTTTTAAAATCCCTACAACTTCGATTGTAGCAGGTACTTTTTTCGTATCTGGAACTAAAACGCAGAAAAAGAGTGACTAGTTTTGTAGCCTGTACACATTATTAAAAATTATTAATAAGTTACTATTGCTTTCACTTATAGGCCTTTTAACTACAATCGTGGTATAAAAACGTGCAGACAATCTATATTTAACAGGATATTTCTTAGGAAATTAATAGAAATCAACGAAACAGCACGGTTCTACCAACAGTCCGAGACAGACAACTCAAATTTTTAATCACAAAAATATCTGAACATTCTCGATTTATCAACGATCTGATATATTACACGATTGACGGATAGGTGCTTTGATGTAGCGACATCAATTAATGTACAGGATAAAAGCATCCATCACTCAGAGAAATGTGTATTTTAATATTATCTATTTTTCATATATCATTGGCGTAGGCTTCGGCTGATTTGGTGCTGCAACAGAAAATTAAATATACAGCCTGTATATACCTAAGTATATGTCATAAATTAAGGGGGTGATTCCTTGAGTCACTTTAGCCCCAAAAGCCTTAATAAACCAGGGCCCTAAAGTTACTGGTTTCCAAAATATAGGGCGTTAAAGTTTTTGAAAAATTTACATTTTTATTCACCCCGTATACAATAAATATTAAAGGCTCCCAAGCAACAAATTCGTACAAATACCCGATTTTAGTTTTTTAGTGATAAAAAAATAATTGTTAGATGACATAGCAGGTGTCAGTTTTAACTTTAATACCTCGTATATATTTTAAGGGTGCTGCACTTCTGACTCCTCGCGAATTAATTTTTACACGACTCTAGATTTGTTTTTTGCAGCAGGAAGGATATGTTCGGAATGTTTTCAGGTAATTAATTTTGGCCTCATTCGATAAAACACAGCGAAACCACAAATCTAAAACAGAATTTATGATTTATATACTGCCGAAATAAGATATTATTCTCGCAGTTATTAACACTAACATCCGTTTCCGGTCGGAACCCTCAGTGGTACCTGGTCAAATTTAAAAAAAAAAGTAAAAAAGTAATAGAACAACGTTGTGAGTCAGTCAAAAATCTTATTTTTTTTAATAAGAAATTTTTTTAAGAGTTAGAATTTCCTGTTATTAATTTCATGTATACGTGAAAATACATATTACGTAATTATTTATATGTTTCTTGCAACTTCTTTGACAATAGTAAACATCAAATCAAATATCCATATAAAATCTAATATCGCGGAACTATTTGCAGTGATATCCTTCTGGGTATCATCATTGTGAATCCCTAATGGTTCAGAATTAAATAAAGTTAATTACGCATTTGCCAAATACAAACATTGAGACTATTGTTGACTTGATAGTAATTATATTTGAACTGTTCCTATATTTGGTTTGACTCGAGACAATCCGATACGTAGAGAGCCGACTAGTCGATCCTAATGCGTCACCCTGTAGATAGAGTACACGCTGCCGGAGATATCGTCGACAAATGTGAACAGGGCAAGGATTTATAGCATCCCACAATAGACACTCTGTTTAGATATGGGCCTTATCTATGCTTTTAATTATTTATATACTTCATTAGCTTTCTTCTCAGTATTTAGATTGCTTGATTGATACGGCTCGTCCGAGTTACATCTATATCCTCGACTAGAAGCTACGGCTGACGTTGGAGATGACTATTTCTCGAATTATNGACGGATAGGTGCTTTGATGTAGCGACATCAATTAATGTACAGGATAAAAGCATCCATCACTCAGAGAAATGTGTATTTTAATATTATCTATTTTTCATATATCATTGGCGTAGGCTTCGGCTGATTTGGTGCTGCAACAGAAAATTAAATATACAGCCTGTATATACCTAAGTATATGTCATAAGTTAAGGGGGTGATTCCTTGAGTCACTTTAGCCCCAAAAGCCTTAATAAACCAAGGCCCTAAAGTTACTGGTTTTCAAAATAGAGCGCATTAAAGTTTTTGAAAAATATCCGATTTTTTCGATTATCTCTGAAGTTGTTTGACGTAGATTGACGAAACTTGGGGAAATCATGTAACTAATTAAAGGTGATAATTCGGTATATTTCTATATAAATTTGCCAACTAGTGACGGAGATTCAGGAGAGCTTTGTCATTAAAACTCTCAGAAAAACTACGCCACTGGATTTTCAGAAAAATTAATTGGCGCATTTAATTTACTGTCATATTTTTAATAAAAGAGATCCTTTGCATTTTTTTCATACAATAAACCTATTTCGAGTTATATTTTTTTTGTTCATATTTAATAAAATTACTCTCTTTATTTATTTATTTATTTATTTATTACCTACACCTACTCAACGGGATGAACCCACTTACATAGCAGGGAAAAGTTACATAAGAAAGTTAACACAATAAATACATATACATATACTATAAAGACAAGAAATCACAGAGTACCTAGATCACAAACAATATTTCACAAACAGAAACACTAAAGAGAACATCAAAATAATTCTTTAATAATAGAGATTCTAGTGTTAAAGATGTCTATACTGTCCTGCACAGCTGTCAAATTTCTAGACATAACATATAAAGGAGAATATTGTAGTATATTAGTACTAACTGTTTTCAAATACAAAGTTTCATTAGAACGTGTGCTTACAGAAGGAACAAATAACACTGTGCATATCACGGCGAGATTAAGATTTATAATTATATTTTTGGAGGAGCAAGTGCTGCGGATACCCTACCGGAGGATATACATTCAAGTCTTTATAGTTTAACAACTTTAAGAATTTGCGCTGCGTTCTTTCCAACAAATCAATATAACTAAAATAGCTTGGAGCCCAAATCAGGGAACAATAATCCAATCGAGGTCTAACGAAACAATTATACAGCAACTTAACTGTATCAACATTGCAGAAATCCCGAACATTGCGAATTACAAAACCCAAACTTTTGTTAGCTTCCGGCACAATATGATGCACATGATACTTAAAAGTGAGTTTAGGGTCAAAATAGATTCCTAAATCCTTAACAACATCTTGTCTATTAAGAAGTATAGTATCAGTATCGTACCGAAAATAGACAATATCTTTATTTCTAGAAAAAGTCAATACATTGCACTTTTTCACATTTAAGGGCAATTTGTTCAACTCACACCAGAGTTTCAGTCTATTAAGGTTCTCCTGCAGTACAACTCAGTCCTGTAAATTTCCTATCTTTAAGTATAACTTCATATCATCGGCATATAAAAGATGAGGTACAGTGAAAGTGTCGAAAATGTTGTTAATAAAAATAAGAAACAACAGTGGACCCAGGATCGATCCTTGGGGAACACCCGACAAGACCGAAAAACTGTGTGAAAAGAACCCCCTATGGCATACGTATTGACGACGGTCACAAAGATAGGAGTGCAAAAGTGTTAGAAAATTAAATGAAAGGCCGCATTTGTTAAGTTCACGTAAGAGAATATCATGTTGTAAGCGATCAAAAGCCGTGGAAAAATCTGTGTATATTACATCCACCTGCTCCTGATTATCCAAGGCTTCAGTTAGGTATTGAGTAATGCATACTAAGTTTGTCATAGTGGATCGACCTTTCACAAAACCATGCTGATTAACGGTGATCATATTCTTAACGTGATTGTATAAAATGTCATGCAGGTAGGATTTCCATACTTGAGGAATTTTATTACATAGACTTATAATTTACCCCGTATACAATAAATATTGAAGGCTCCCAAGCAAAAAATTCGTACAAATACCCGATTTTAGTTTTTTAGTGATCAAAAAATAATTGTTAGATGACATCGCAGGTGTCAGTTTTAACTTTAATACCCCGTATATATTTTAAGGGTGCTGCACTTCTGACTCCTCGCGAATTAATTTTTACACGACTCTAGATTTGTTTTTTGCAGCAGGAAGGATATGTTCGGAATGTTTTCAGGTAATTAATTTTGGCCTCATTCGATAAAACACAGCGAAACCACAAATCTAAAACAGAATTTATGATTTATATACTGCCGAAATAAGATATTATTCTCGCAGTTATTAACACTAACATCCGTTTCCGGTCGGAACCCTCAGTGGTACCTGGTCAAATTTAAAAAAAAAAGTAAAAAAGTAATAGAACAACGTTGTGAGTCAGTCAAAAATCTTATTTTTTTTAATAAGAAATTTTTTTAAGAGTTAGAATTTCCTGTTATTAATTTCATGTATACGTGAAAATACATATTACGTAATTATTTATATGTTTCTTGCAACTTCTTTGACAATAGTAAACATCAAATCAAATATCCATATAAAATCTAATATCGCGGAACTATTTGCAGTGATATCCTTCTGGGTATCATCATTGTGAATCCCTAATGGTTCAGAATTAAATAAAGTTAATTACGCATTTGCCAAATACAAACATTGAGACTATTGTTGACTTGATAGTAATTATATTTGAACTGTTCCTATATTTGGTTTGACTCGAGACAATCCGATACGTAGAGAGCCGACTAGTCGATCCTAATGCGTCACCCTGTAGATAGAGTACACGCTGCCGGAGATATCGTCGACAAATGTGAACAGGGCAAGGATTTATAGCATCCCACAATAGACACTCTGTTTAGATATGGGCCTTATCTATGCTTTTAATTATTTATATACTTCATTAGCTTTCTTCTCAGTATTTAGATTGCTTGATTGATACGGCTCGTCCGAGTTACATCTATATCCTCGACTAGAAGCTACGGCTGACGTTGGAGATGACTATTTCTCGAATTATTCTCCCCGACGAAATAATTAATGGGATGTTGCTCGTAGGATAGATTGTATATTTTAATTTTTTTGAAAGTTCGAGTAGTTGGATGATGTTCTGAGTTTATTACACTGAGAAAGATGGTGCTGGTGATAGAACCATGGCATATGTGAACCAGCAGATTCAGATGAGCGGACATCGTAAGGTCGCGCATCGTTTTTGGTCCACAGTGACCCTCAACAATTTGCCAGCTGTGTGTAATAACCAGAGATGTACCTCTATGTTAAAATTTTAGCGTTTTGGCAAGGAAATATAGAGTTGGACGCGACTTTTTGTTTCGGCAAGCTGAATTTATCACTACAGATGCTAAATAGTATGTACAATAACATTAGTTTCCACAGTCATAAAAATGGGGGGAAGATTGTTTACAGCGTGGTTAATTGTATAATTTTTACTTAAATTTACGTTTTGCGCTTATATCTTTTTTCCGTTCATTTCCACAAGAAAACAGTAAGGTAATTTTCTTCATCTTCAAAAGACCTACAAAACTAGCCCTCGAGCGTCAAAAATATTGATTAGATCAAAAGTTATAAACAGAAGAAGTTTATTTACAACTTTTGAATTAAACATAAGGCTATAACTTGTAAACTATTCAACTTACCGATTCCAAATTTCGTGTGAGTTATTAGACAGTGATAAGGAATGAGAGGATGCGATGCCAAAACGTTCTGGTAATAATAACGCAGTTTATAAATGTTTAATTCAAAAGTCANATGTTAAAATTTTAGCGTTTTGGCAAGGAAATATAGAATTGGACGCGACTTTTTGTTTCGGCAAGCTGAATTTATCACTACAGATGCTAAATAGTATGTACAATAACATTAGTTTCCACAGTCATAAAAATGGGGGGAAGATTGTTTACAGCGTGGTTGATTGTATAGTTTTTACTTAAATTTACGTTTTGCGCTTATATCTTTTTTCCGTTCATTTCCACAAGAAAACAGTAAGGTACTTTTCTTCATCTTCAAAAGACCTACAAAACTAGCCCTCGAGCGTCAAAAATATTGATTAGATCAAAAGTTATAAACAGAAGAAGTTTATTTACAACTTTTGAATTAAACATAAGGCTATAACTTGTAAACTATTCAACTTACCGATTCCAAATTTCGTGTGAGTTATTAGACAGTGATAAGGAATGAGAGGATGCGATGCCAAAACGTTCTGGTAATAATAACGCAGTTTATAAATGTTTATAATTCAAAAGTTATAAATAAACTTCCGTTTATAACTTTTTATCTGATCAATATTTTTTGACGCTCGAGGGCTAGTCTCTTGAAGACGAAAAAAAAGTACTTTACTGTTTTCTCATGGAAATGAATGGAAAAAAGTTATAAGCGAAAAACGTAAATTTACGTAAAAATTATACAATTAACCACCCTGTAAACGATCTTCCCCTCAGTTTCATGAGTGTGGAAACTAATATATTGTTGTACATAATATTTAGCATCTATAGTAATAAATTCAGCTTGCCGAAACAAAACGTCGCGAAATGGCCATTTCCCAGCTTATTTTCCTGGCCTAAGTTTGGAAAATGTGTTTGATAAAATTCAGCATGAATGAAAACGATGAAATGAGATTATGCACAGCTTTTACAAATATTTTGATTTGAAATGTAATTTTACCAATTATTAGAGGAATTTGGAACCCTCTATTGCAGAATTTGACTAAAAAAAGTTGCTGTAGTTTGTACGCTTCCCATCAGTTTTGATCTATTTCCTAAACAAGTTATAGAACTATATCTATCTACTTTGTAGAGAANTTTGAATTAAACATTTATAAACTGCGTTATTATTACCAGAACGTTTTGGCATCGCATCCTCTCATTCCTTATCACTGTCTAATAACTCACACGAAATCTGGAATCGGTAAGTTGAATAGTTTACAAGTTATGGCCATATAAACAAATTAACTAATTTGAAATGAAAAAAAATTATATATTTCAAATTTCAATGTATTATTATTAAATCTACCATGAAAAAAGTCAGTGCGATTGTGGAAGGTCCTCGGGATCGTCCAGACTAATAATTAGTTAATTTGTTTATAAGGCTATAACTTGTAAACTATTCAACTTACCAATTCCAAATTTCGTGTGAGTTATTACACAGTGATAAGGAATGAGAGGATGCGATGCCAAAACGTTCTGGTAATAATAACGCAGTTTATAAATGTTTAATTCAAAAGTTATAAATAAACTTCTTCTGTTTATAACTTTTGATCTAGTCAATATTTTTTGACGCTCGAGGGCTAGTTTTGTGGGTCTCTTGAAGATGAAAAAAAGTACTTTACTGTTTTCTCATGGAAATGAACGGAAAAAAGTTATAAGCGAAAAACGTAAATTTACGTAAAAATTATACAATTAACCACCCTGTAAACAATCTTCCCCTCAGTTTCATGAGTGTGGAAACTAATATATTGTTGTACATAATATATAGCATCTATAGTGATAAATTCAGCTTGCCGAAACAAAAAGTCGCGAAATGGCCATTTCCTAGCTTATTTTCCTGGCCTAAGTTTGTAAAACGTGTTTGATAAAATTCAGCATGAATGAAAACGATGAAATGAGATTATGCACAGCTTTTACAAATATTTTGATGTAAAATGTAATTTTACCAATTATTAGAGGAATTTGGAACCCTCTATTGCAGAATGTGACTAAAAAAAAGTTGCTGTAGTTTGTACTCTTCCCATCAGTTTTGATCTATTTCCTAAACAAGTTATAGAACTATATCTATCTACTTTGTAGAGAATAACACATTAACTAGATATTTAAAATTTCAGATTTTTTTTCTTTTTCTTTAATAGTCCAGGCGGTAGAACAGTAATAGTAGGCTTTGGCGTTTGGGTTTGATTGAAGTCATCTATTTTGTTGTTCAGAAAAATCCTAAATATTATCTAGAATAATAATGCGAGTTTGCTTATTTCAAAAAAAAAAACCATTGCTAAATTCAGGGGAACAACAAACATACAAAAAGAACGAAAAATGACTCGTTTTTCGACATATTTTTCCCTGTAACATTGAAAGTAAGCCCTAAATCAAAAAAGCCAATTTTTATTTTTTGTTTATTTGACGATTTTCTATAAAGTTAAACAACTTCGAATAAAAAAAGCTATAAAATATTATTAACTTTACGCAAGGCGTTACGATGTAGATTTTATGTGTGCAAGGTTTTGTCGATTGCATAGAAAATTTCCTTGGCAATAAATAATTGTTTATAAATTAAAATGTTGAAAAATAAAAAAAGAAAAATTCTAAATGGTTATAGAAGTGTAAAAATAGGTATTTTTAGTATTGACCCTTGTTTATTATGACAAGTATCTCTAAAAAATTATGGGCCCTTCTGGCTCACGATTGTTTCATCAATATTTATAAATATTTACTTAATTTAAAAATTGCTCCAAATATACATATGATTTTCAACTATTTTTCGCCCATTGTTAATGCAAAATTCAACTTTTTTGATTAGTAGTTGTTGTAAGTTTATAGAAAATCGCCAAATAAACAAAAAATAAAGAATGACTTTTTTTGATTGATGATTTAGGGTTTACTTTCAATGTTACAGGGAAAAATATGTCGAAAATATGTCATTTTCCTTCTCTTTTATGTTTGTTGTTCCCCTGAATTTAGTAGTGCCAGTGCTGGCAATGACAGGCTAATTTTACACTCATTTATGTTCTAAAAAAATTAAATATACGTTGTGACGTCATTCGCAGAAAATTGCAAGTCCATTTTTATGACCACTTCTTTCAGTGTTGTCAAATTCATCTATTAAACTGACAGACATAAACAGGGCTAATAGTTAGGATTGCAAATTAAAAATAACGCTTAAAATTATGATTAAGAATTCCAGACATTTGTAATTAAGAAAGTTATTGTGTCAAATATCGCCAGATCCCTAAAACGTTAATTAATTATGTTTCTACTTATCAAAATCTTGAAATAATTCCATTTAGTTCAATTATTATTACATACAGTTTTAATAAATTACAGTCATGCTTTTAAGGCATCTATAGATTAGTAGGCTACTTTGTACCAATAGACAATGACAAGAATACTGCATTAAGTTATTTCTATTCCCAACTAATGAGTTTGTAGATCTTAGGAGGCGTTGGAATTATTAAATTTAAAGGATAACATCTCTCAGTGTATACTGCGTAAGGACGCCGCCTATTTACACAATTAAATTGGATATTTATCAACATATTGCTTTTTACTGTTGGTAACACTGAAGTGGCTGCGTCGCATTATCGGAGAGGAGTAAGTAATGCGTGAAAAAAGCCAGCAAAATGTTATTCTGGATCGGCAAACATGTACTCGGGAAAGCCGTCGTTCCAGGTTTGTTTCGGGAGAGCAAATATAATTTTAAGTCGCGCCAAACGACCCCGTATCCTATTTGTTTTATCAGATCCTGTGTTTTATTGATTGGATTTTATGAAAATTTGTTCCGCTCCCGATATTTAAACGCCTAATAAATCACAATTTCGCGGTGATCGATTATGTGCCGTAGAAAAACAGACTGATAGATTTTCAACTCGGATGTTTACCGATTGATCGCTCTTAATAAAGTGGCAATAAACGTTGATGGCATGGCGTTATTGGCTAAAATTTCGGCCGGCTATTGAGTTTCCGATAAATACCGCCTCCAGATCTTCGAACTCAATATACCCATTCAGCGAAGCGAAACGAAAAAACAACTTGGATACGTTGGGAAAACTGGGAACTACCGCACGTAGTACAAATAAAAGTTTCTAAGCGCGCGTTTTCATGGCGTATACAATATCATTTTGGTAATTCATGTATTGGTATCTTGGAAACTAGAACGGATAGGAAAATGGTTAAATGGGGAAAGTTTTAGACAATTCGGTTGCCAACTTAGTGGCGCTTGCAGATCAGTCCTAGTTCAAGTTTTTGAGTGTGAGTTATTTTGAAAAAAAAACAATAAATAAATGTGGCGTTTTCGAAAAATCATCTGTAACTCTTTTATTTAGAGGAATTTTTAAAATCTGAAAACTCTTTTTCACAGGAAGTTTTTTCGAGAAATTTCACTGTATATTTAGATTTTCATTGCGACGTTTCGGTTGCGAGAAACCATCATCAACTTTCGTTTTTATTATGGGTGCCATATTGAATTTTAAGCTGAGCAAATAGAGCACGTTTTTGGCCTTTCAATTATGTAATATAAGTAAAAATACTTATATCTCAAATTGCAATTGCAAAAAGCAATATTTTAATATTTTTAATAAATCTGGCAACACCGCATAATTTTTCGAAGCTATTATAGAACAGTCCCAAACTATTGTAAAAACTTATCATTAAGGTCATGACGTTGAGCGAAAAAATGATAGTAATAGCCACTTGTTTACGAACAAAAACCCCGTTAGTAGTCTATGAATCTCCATGACGATAATAATATTTTCATTTGTTTCAAACTGTTTGTCATTTTAACCTATTGTTAATAATAGAGTTAATTGTTAACAGTTAACAGTTAGAGTGACACTTGTTTTAAAATCGTCAAAATGGCTTTGCGTTATTGAAGACAAATGTGATATTAGAGCGCTATATTAAAATAGTTCAGGCGATAGAGCAGTAAAAGTAGGCTTTGGCGTTTGTGTTTGAAGTCATCTATTTGGTTGTACTGAAAAATCCCAAATATTATGTAGAATAAGAAATATGACCCGTTTTTCGACATATTTTTCCTTGTAACATTGAAAGTAAGCCCTAAATAAAAAAGGTCATTCTTTAATTTTTGTTTATTCGACGATTTTCTATAAAGTTACAACAACTGCGAATCAAAAATGTTGAATTTTGCATTAACAATGGGCGAAAAATAGTAGAAAATCATATGTATATTTGGAGCAAGTTTTAAAATAAGTAAATATTTATAAGTATTGATGACACTTTGTGAACAAATAGTAAAACATATGTCAATTTTACCCTAGAAATTTTGCAACGATCGATAGCATGGTTTTTGATTGACAGGATTGTTAATAAAGTTTATAGCGTACCGTGGGTTTAAATTAAGGTTTAGAAAGGGCACACAATTTTTTAGAGATACTTGTTGTCATAATAAACAATGATAAATAGTAAAAATACTTATTTCTACACTTTTATAACCATTTAGATTTTTTTTTAAATTTTTCAACATTTTACTCTATAAACAATTACCTATTTATTTCCCAGGGATATAGAAGCGAAGTTAATAATAATTTATAGCTTACGTAATCGTACACCGATGAGCTTGTTGAAGTCGACACATATGCCGAAGAGGAAGATTTTCAAATACACCTTCCACAAGCGATGATGAGATTGATGTTGATGATGAAGATGATAATGATGATGAAGAGGCAGATAGCCATGAAAATTGTATGAATCCTTTGAAAAAAAGCGAGGCTCGAATTGTAATATTTTAAGATATGTACATAATTTTTATCTATTGTAATAAAATTAAATTATTCGAATTTATTTAAATTTGTGAATGTTTGGAAGTTTTGAAAACCACATACTAAGAACTATTCAAAAGGCAATAATAACCAGAACAATCAAATAATATTTCAACAACAATCGTCAACAAGAGTATGTAATAAAGAAATTAACATTCCAAAGACAACAATTAGAGGGGTTCTAAAGGAAATAAATATCACCCATACAAGCCGACCATTGTGCAGGGATTTCAGGAAAACCATTTTATTCGAAGGTTTGAATTTTGTAATTGGTACGTTAATAAATACCAAAATAATAACTAAGCAGCACCGTTATATGGACCGATAAAACGTAGTATTGTGGAGTATTTAATAAACATAAATAACTACCTTATTGGGTTACAGAAAATCCTTATGGATGGCACAGTTGTAGCTTTTCTATTATTTTTAATAAAGTACCCCAACAAATCACATTTTTCTTCATTGAAATAACGCAAAGCGTAATTTTTTCACTAGACGCTATGAAATGAATGATAAATTTGGGACTATTCAATAATAGTTTCGAAAAATTATGCGATGTTGCCAGATTTATTAAATGTATCAATATATTGATTTTTGAGGTAGTTTATGAAATGTTTCTTACTTATATTAAATCACTGAAAAGCCAAAAAAAAGCTCTATTTGCTCAGCTTAAAATCCAATATGGCGTCCATAAGGAAAAACGAAAGTTGATGGTTTCTCGCAACCGAAAAAAATCTAAATATACAGTGAAATTCCTCTAAAAACCTTGCTGTTCAGATTTTAAAAATTCCTCTAAATAAAAAAGTTATAGACGATTTTCAAAAACGACACATTTATTTATTTTTTGAAAATAATTTAAAAATCTGAAGAGCTAGGACCGGTCTGCAATCAAGTTAGCAACAGACTATCTAAAACTTTCCCCATTTAACCAATTTCTATTTTCAATGGTGCTGAACCAACACCACCTACATAAGAAAGCCTTTTTCGTTTTTAATATACACTAGGTATACAGATCTACCCTACATTGTAGGTTCTTGTTTTGCGTGTGTTACATATTTTTTATGTTTTGTATTAATGCATATTTTTTTATTTCATTTTAGTTTATTATAATTTCTGCTTTTTACCTCGCTTCTTACTACTTACCTTTTGATATGTTTTCTAGACTTCTGTTCTACTAATAATGAGTTATCTTCAATTTTTCAGATAATGTCCTACTTTCGGAAGCCATTACGTTCTCAGAAATTTGATGTTGTGCTATAATTAATTCATATCTAAGCTATTTCCGGTCGTTTTGTTTATATTTAAATAACGATTTAAAGTGATACAGTTCTAATAATCACACAATTTTATTCTAGTAAATATTCAAGTGTAGATCTAGAATACGGAATAGAGCGACTTTGAGTAATGGAATAACATTTGTTTTACTATTTGTGACAGATCGATTGTAGGTGTTTTATCCTTCCTCAAATTTATTTAACTTAGTTTTTTAAATTCGGAAGTTCAAATAGACCATGTAAACTAGTACTATGACTACCTACAGAAAGATATTTTTTAGGTTGTATCAATTTCTGTTTATATATGTAACTTTTCAGACTAAATACAATTTAGATGTTTTAAATTTATAGCCACAGTTATCAGCGGCAATTTATTTTTTATTCTGGATCAGTATAAACTATGCATTAGTATAAACTTGTTACAGAAATAGACATTTCTTTCAATTCGTATAATAGTGCTAGGTGATATTGTAAACTAATTCTCGATATACATAAAAGGGTCTATGAAATGTCTCCTACCACTCGATGATGTCGTAATCCAAGTCGAATCGCGTGCCTCTCACATCTGGTAGGTAGTTGGCAAGTGCATATCATTCACTTCATCCTCCTACGTTGATGACATATGTATGGGTGTATTTGTGGGTTGATTATTTCTTATTAGATGTACATGAATTATGTTTATTTTCAAGCGATAGATCAAATAACCAAATGCTGTTTCATTAAAAGCAATTAATTACGATTTTAACAACAAAATATTATAAGAAATAAATACACTCAGAAAAATTTTATATAAAATTACACACTAGACCATTGGTTATTTTGATTCCACAGTATGTAATGTAAGATTACATAATTCAAGCATGTAAATTTACATTTTTTTTTCCCGTAATTAACGTAAAACGTAAATTTACAAATCGAGATACAGTGGAGTACATCTTACGTTTATTTACAATAATCATACTCCTTTAAGATATTTGGAATTTTTACCACATTCTATATCGAAAAAGAATTTTTTTATTGAAGAAGGCTGTTTTATTTTTAAATATAAGCATGCATCAATTCCTTGTTGTAAACTGTTACGGAATCGTCCTCCTTTTATTGCTTCTCGGATTATACGGATTTTTTTCGGCACAAGTTCTATAATTCTGACCATTTACATAACCAGATATATGCACCCATGCATCATCGGAATAAAACGTCGCGTCTAATAAATTTATCATTGTTTAAATGAAGCTAGTGAAGTTGCAGTTTTGAGACAAATTCATCTTGATCCTACATTAAGTACGAGGCAGCTGGCATCTGTGTCTGGGATCAATCGAACTAGCATACAAACCATTTTGAAGAAGAATAAATTCCATCCGTTCAAAATACATTTAGTCCAGGAACTTAATGAGGATGATTATGACCGCCGTTTGCAATTTTGCGAAACATTGAGTGAGCAAGCAGGGAACGATCCACAGTTCCTTTTTAACATCTGCTTTTCTGATGACTGCAGTTTTTTCTTGAACGGGACGGTAAATCGTCACAATTGCCGCTATTGGTCCGATTCAAACCCAAGAGTTTTTCACGAGGTGCATACACAGCAACCGGAAAAATTAAATGTATGGGCTGGAATTTTCGGTGACCGGTTGGTGCGTCCTTTTTTTCTACCTGGTAATTTGACCGGCCAAATGTATTTGCAATTACTGGAAGATCATTTGATTTTTGAACATAATTTAATTTTTTTTCAAAGCATTGGGCGGAATTATAAAATTTAAAGTCTGTTGTAAAGAGAATAGTAAGAGCTTTCAAAAGAAATATTACTCAACCCCCAATGTCATTTAAATATTTTGGGGTGATGCTTACACTTGCTTGGGGTGAAAGTGAGCAAAGAATGTCCCTCTTTATTCTAAAATCGGTGGGTCAGAGCGTTTTTCTATAATCTTGACGCAGTTCGTGAAAATGGCTCTGTTTCTTTTTCATTTGGCCACCCTGTATTTTTTTGTATTAAGATGTGTATTAAAAGGGAGCTTAATATTTTGTAAAAGGTTGTAGTATGTAGAGTTTGAAACCTTTTCGCCAAGAGGATATTTTTCCATAAGCTGTTGCATCTTCTTTTAAGTTCAATTTTGTCAGGAATAAATATTTAATTTGGTGCCTTTTATTTGACCCTTCTTGATGGAAAATGCAAAACAGACCAGTTTTTGGTTTCTAATAACAGGTAATACTGACAAGAATGCCTTCAAACATACTTTGACCCAAATTCCTATGCTGAGTTATTTGTGCCATTTTCTTTCTCTACTGACCATCTGTAGTCTGATAAAATTAATTTCGAATTTTTATCACAAAGGTGTGTCAGTCTTGTGCCCTTTTTGTATAAAATACGTTTACTTCCCACAAAAACTCGATTTTTGGGTCAAAATTAACTCGTATTAGGGAGCAGAAAAAATTTACAAATTCTTTTAGTGACTTTTGAAAAGCTTAATTTCGTAAATAGGGCCGTATCGAGAAAAAAAAAGAAGCTCTTGAAGTTTGAAAAAAATACAATTTAAAAAAAAATAAATTTTACAATTTTTTTTTCGTTATCTTATTTACAATTTCACATTGAATATTTCAAGTGTTCAAATATTGACATTAAAAGAAAATTTAATTTTGAATTTTTTTTTTATTGCTTTCAAAATATTCAGAAAATTATACTGAATCATTTCAATTCGGTTTTGATGCGATTTTTTTCTTCACATGCTGTATTTCATCGAGTTAAAATTAATTACATTAATTTAAGTTGATACCCACAAGTGAAACTTCATGAATTTTTTTATACACATCGCTATACGATTTATTGATCCTTTTTTCGAGAGTTGTCAAGCCTTTAAAAGAACGTTCTTTTTTTAGTTCTTTTCAAAACTATCAATTTTTCCATTAAAAATCAAAATTTGAATTTTATTAACAAATGTGAAAAAAATAAAAAATTTGATTTATTTTTTAAATTTTGAATTTTTATTTCGATGTTTAATGAGTATTTAAAGACAAATTGTGAGAAAAATAACGCACAAAATTAATTTTTTTCATGTTAATCATGATTAGTTGATGTTTAAGGAGCAATAAACCTGCTCTTTAATTTTTTATAAAATTTTGACGATTCAGGAAAGGGAAACGGTTCTTCCCTCATGGGCATGATACAACTAAAAAAAAAACAACAAATACGAACATTATTCACGAGGTTACAGCTTTTCAAAAATCAGTAAAAAAATTTGGAAATTTTTATGCTCCCTTAATTTTTTTACTGAGTTTATAATATACAGGGTGATCTACTATTAAAAAACAACAAGAAACATTTTTCATTCATTTAACGTAACAGTACCTGAATGTAACATTATCTCTACAAAAAACTGCCAGTGGCGTATTTTTTTCTTAGGAAAATGGGGCGGCACCTCCAGTAGCACGCCACTGGTTAAAGCCAGGGGGTTAATATTGCATTCATTTAAAAGTTTAATTAAGTGAATACGCTGTAGTGAATTTCATTCAATTCCGTCTAATACAGTCATTGAAGCTGAAAGTCAGCTGTAACCTCCGAATTCTTTGAAACTGCATGGATTTGCATGAAGATTTAGAATAAGGCTCATCTTAGGCTCAAGTTCAAAAGTGACGATTGACGCTTTTGTTTTAGGGGTCACAAAAATTGAAAAAAATTAAGTTTTAAGCAGTTTATTAATAAAAATCTTGTTCAAGCACAAAAATTAAATAATGTTCCATGTTCTCGAACATGTTTTATGATATATTTGACCTTTTCGATCCTTTATTTAACCCTAAAAACTATACTAAAAATAATGATAAAAACTTACTTTTCAAAGATTTGGAATGATTAAATCGTGCAATTATTTAAAATAAAAGTTACCTTATAGCTAATAAAAGAATGTTTCCCTTTCAACCCATAAAAAAACACCCATTGACAAAAATGATAAAAAAAACTACTTTTTAAAAGCTTGGAATGCTTTAACGGTGCAATTATATAAAATAAAAATTCCCTCATTGCTTATGAAAGAATTTGTATCTCATAACACTTTTCAACCCTTATAAATCACCTCTGTCCTAAAACAATGATAAAAAATTACGTTTTAAATCTTGGAATGCTATAATTGTGCAATAATTTAAAATAAAAATTCCCTTATATTGTTTATGAAAGAATATTTTACTTTTGCCATTTTCAACTCTTATAAACTACCCTTTTACCAATATTAATGTAAAATATTTTTATTATAATCGATTTTTAAATATAATACAAATAATACCTAATCATAAAAAAATTGCTACGCTGCATATAAATAATCACACTAATTTTTTTTACTTATTTTATTTGTATAATATAATATATAATACATATATAAAAATGAGAAAGCCTATTTTGCTCCGAGAAAATGTCATTGGTTTTTTTACCAGAACTCGGTTAATTTTGTAGCTATAGTATCCTACAAAAAAGTATTTTAAAGATAATTTCAAGAGCTGTAAGATTGCATATAAAACATTTTAAGTCCTTCGTTTTTCAAAAGGAAGGGAAAGGATTGAAGGGTTCGAGACAGGTCGTTTTTTCAATAAAATGGTTACTTCAAGCGGCGATATCTCCTTTATTTTTTATGCTATAGGAATAAAAAAGCAAAGTATTTACTGAAAAAAAGCTATATTTTTGTTGTTTATCATTTTTTACGAATCTTTCATATTTTCAGAGTTATTATATAAATAAGGCAATTTTTTTGAATAATGAAAAATACGTTTTCAACTTTTAATGTACATTATTAAATAAATACGCATTTTAAACCGGTCTAACTTCAGGATCGTATGAAAAACACTAAAACAAAAGTAATTGTAAAGGGTCTACGATTAATTTTAATTCTAATAGAAATGGTACAGCGTTTACTGCTCATTTTTCCTTAAAAATTATGAGCAACCCATCTATTTTTGACAATAACTTCTTCAATTTTGCTATAATTAACTTTTATAAGTGCTCATTTTGAAGGTCTTTTAGAGTAGGTAGTACAAAAAACTCCAGGAGCGTTATACACGTAAAATTAATCCTTTTTCCGTTATTTGACGTTGAATACATCGATTAAAGGAAAGGAAGGGAATACTCGATTCGAGTATTCCCTTCCTTTCATATACAACTGTTTCAGAATTATTTTTAATACGATGCTGTGCTATATTTTGATAAATTCACATGCCACATCTTCTGGATTTTATAAATTAATAACATTTCTCCAATTTTCATAGCTAACATCATTTTCTGGAATTTCATAATTTACAATCAAACTGGCTTCTCAAAAAGTGTGTCCCGATATTCGTCTGATTGTGAGAACAGCCGATTCCGACGTCCACCGGACCACGGCGCGAGCGACCCGCTCGCGAGCCTCGCGTAAATCACGCCGCAACCGGCTAGAGTGGGAGAAATTGAGAGCTTGGAACTTTGAGCGCGCCAAGTGAGCGATAGTTTCCACGTTCCCATCCAAAGCTCAGGACTCGAACCGAGGTACCGAGGCTCGATCCTTTCGCGCGCTTTCGACGACGTACCGAAAAAATCCCTCTTCACTCCACGCGGTTTTTCGCGCCGATCGACGTTGGCCTGGTGTGTTCTGTGTTTTGATCCTGGTGCGATGACTCGTGTCCCGAGTGAGTAAAGGCAGGATAATGAGGCGCAGGAAGGGGTCCAGGAAGAGAGCCATCGAGAAAATGGAAGGTGAGTCGGCATAGTGTCCCAGAGAATGTTATTACGTTGGAATTATGTTGATCGGGAGGGTATAAATAGAGATTATCTGTCGTGACCCGACCCCGCGATGTTTTTTTTAATAACTAGGAGATAAATAATTGAAACAGTGGCGTAAAAAATAAACGCGAGATCACGTGTTGGACGCTTTATATTAATTAGACGGCTATAAATTGGTAGAAGTTGAGAAAATTTGGAGATTTCGCATTGTTTTCGACGAAATTTTTAAAAGCCCCGAGACATTTTTGTACTAGATTAATCATAGCTTTAAACTTTATTCCATTGTAAAAATTTGTTACATTTTATCAGTGAAAATCTGCAGAGAGCATTTGGTACATATTTCACGGAAGTTTTGAATAAAATGGGACTATTATTAATACACAGGGTGTTCTGTGAGTAAATGTATGTATCCAGTTTTGTAGGAGATACAAAACGCCGAGCTGATTCTAAAACATCCCTATATATACCCCCTGAAGTCGTTTGTTACTGATGTATAGACTATTTTCAAATTTTTGCCTATGTTTCAATCAATCGAGTTAAAATTTGGTTCACATATCTGTTGTAGGCGGGTCTATTTGCAAACATATTAGTTGTTTTTTGAATATACGGTGGAACTGAGAAAAATATACCTACAATTAATTATTTAACTATACAGGGTGTCCCATTAATATTGCGAAAAAATCAGGGGGAGTTTCCTTGACCAAAATTAAGAAAGAAAATTCCTATAAACCTATGTCCGAAACTGCTTCGTTTCGGAGATACAGGGTGTTGAAATTTAGAGAAAATACAAGGTTTTTTAATAATATCTGGAGATTAGGGTTCTCCAGTTTCACTAAGACGTTGATGAATATGGGTGACGATGGTATGATGAGGAATTATACGATTAGGGTATTTCTGCTCATAGAGGCGCCTGGCGGCTAATGCATTACCGTTGGCAAGGCCATAAAGAAAATGCATATCGCACATTTTACTATTTGTGTAATTCATTTTGACAAGCAGGAATTGACAACTACACAGTTCAAGTACTTATTAAAATCACACACTTAAGCTATTAATTTTTTGCTCGAAAACGAAGCAAGATATCAAAAAAAGTAAGGAGACAAAAAAGTTGTATTTTTTATCGCATAATTAGAAAAACTTATGACACCTAGGAAAAAGCAGTGACATCTTATATGTTTACTTATTAATATCAACAGGAGAAAGTCCCCGGACGCCGCTTTTATAAACAAACATACCAAATTTCAAAAAAATCGGAATTAGGGTTCTCCAGATATTAGTAAAAACCTTGTATTTTCTCTAAATTTCAACACCCTGTATTTCCGAAACGAAGCATATTCGGACATAGGTTTATAGGAACTTTCTTTCTTATTTTTGGTCTATGAAACTCCCCCTGAATTTTTGGCAATATTAATGGGACACCCTGTACACTTCATTCCTACATTCTGATATAAATCAAAATATGAAGACTTATTTGGGTAAGTTGTATTGAAATATGCATCATATGAAAACGATACAGAAATATTATAATAATCCATTATGATATTGTCAGAAAATTTTCATTCTATTCATCGGGTTGATGATAATAATATATTGCGAAATATCATATTTACAGTAATATTTCAATATCCAATTCAGTTATCTTGCAATATGTGTTTTTTTTATAATGGTTAAACCACATCTATGCTTTTACAGTGGCGTAAAAACTAAAAATTTTGAGAAAATTTCAGGATTTAGTATTGTTTTCGAATAAATTTTAAAAAGTCGAAAATATTTTTACAAAAGAATAATCAAGCTTAAACCTCTATGTTACAGATTCGTTAGCAGTTCAAATCTGCAAAGCAGTATATAATTTCCTTCAATTTGTTACCTATTTCTCGGAAGTTTAAATATAAACTATTATCAGTATACAGGATGTTCCGCATAAAAACTGACACTGAGCAGGGGAACCCAAAATATTAATTTCTGTTTTTATAGCTGTCCAGTTATGGATAGAATATTTGGAGGTATTCTAGTCTAATTAAACCTCATATTTTAGCTGAATTTGCAACTAAATTAAACATTTTTTACGATATAAACTAACTTACCCTCATTCAAAACACAACACTTAGTGGGGTATAGCCCTTTGAATTTAATTTTGCGGTATGACACTCAATAACCTTTATTTCAGTAAACACAAACGTTCTAATAGAGGCCTAAATAGTCAAAATATATTTAATTTTGCTGAAGTTTAGCAAAATAACGAAGTATACCTTTTTGCAAGTAAACAAGTAAGGTGTCATAAAAAATCTCTGTTTTATCAAAATGCCCAAAAACGAAAAATATGTGGCAAAAAACAAAATAAGTTTATATTCATATTCGGCTACCCCAACAACTGCCACAAAATTAAATAATTATTTTAGAATTAAATTCTTTAAAAGCCCGAAATTATTTAAGGAAGCAACATTGCAACAAGGTAACTTGATCTACAGTACAATAATGTTGAGATAGAATTTCAATAAAAGAATAAGCCAATAAAGTTTTGTTATCGGAACTACTGTAACAATTTACCACAGCAGGGGCGTGCCTTGAAATTTTCCACCAATGGCTCGCCAGAGGTCTTCTTGGAATTCAATCTCGACAAATCTCGTACGGACTGTAATTTGTTTTAATTTTACTGAAGGCAGTTACTCCTAAAGTATGTCACATTCTTTAATGGACACCCTGTATAAATACCTTCCATTCCTAGACTCTGATATAAACGAAAATACGAAGTATTCTTTGGGTTACAATAAGTTGTGTTTAAATATGCGTCATGTGTAAATAAGATAGAAATATTAATTCACTATGGTTTTGTCAGAAAATGTTCCTTATTTGATTTCTACTTGATTGAACTCAGACAGCGAAGCAATGACAATAATATTTCATGAAATGTCATATTTACTTTATTTCAATATTCAATTCAGTTACCCAGCAATATGTGTTTTTTTGTCAAGATAAAAACACATACAAATGCTTTTACTATGATAAAACTTCAACAGATTCGAGGTTTGTCAACATAATAATGACCACATATGGTTTTACCGCAATAGAAATTTCCGTGGGCTCAAATTTTGTCAATATAATAATGACCTGATCATTTGCTTGATTATTTTTTGATTCACCAATGGGACTACTTGAAAAAATGTATGTAATAGTAAGGTATTTTTCATTCTATGTCGCGGAGTATATCTTTTCTAATTAGGAGAATAAAGATTAATTGGAGAATGCAAAAACACCTTTGCAATTGTGCCAGATCCGCTGCTGTCACTTATCGTAGCTTTTAGTTCTGGGCGTTCAATGAAGCTGGTGATATAATCGTTTAACAATAAGTTTACTGCGCATGTTGTATTATTGCTACCGTACTAGGACGCCCCCCCCCATAACGTTTAATGGTGGTAATATCGGCCCCTGCATCGTCTAACAGAGTGGCGGAAGAACATCTAAAGCAGAGCCCTGTATAAATTTCCGGATGAGGCAAATTGAGACAAGTGATATTTCTTTTGGCACATTCCTTATTTTGTTGACGCCAACAACTCGGCTAAAATATTTTTCCTTTCACAAAAAATCTTTGTCCACGTACATTTTTATTTATTTAAAAAAGTTACATTATTTCGTACAACATCCAATATTCATGGATTTATCTGTAAATTTGTTACCAACATTGATTTAGGTATATTTCTATCGTAAAAGTCGGTATCGATAACGCTTAAAAACAAAATTATGTTGTAAAGCCAATCGAAAGCAAACGGAAATGCCAAAATATTTACCTCCAAACATTAATCACCACCTTTGTTTTGGCATTTCGATGTAAGGTACAACAAAATGTTTAAATTGTGATTAAGAACTTTGTTACTGATTGTCTGTTACTCGTTTAAGTTTAAAATACATCTCCTCTTCCAATTTTTATTACCTGCTATTTGGAAAGTGTAATATAAAAAATTGTTTAAGTGAAATAGCTGCGATTTCTCTAAAAATTTAAACATACTTTTGTATAGTGTGAATTTTCTTGTTTGAAATGTGACTTGAAGATAATGTGTGTTGTTTTTGTTGAAAATTGAACATATAGTGGAAAGCTTCCTCTCCGAGCAATGTAATTTATAAAAATTAAACAGGTAATTATTTTATCCGAGTTACAACGTGTTCTGTGTGTTAGTTGTCCAATTCCAAACGGTTTATTTGACTTTGGAGGAGATATATCGCCCGTATCGATCTGCGGGGGCTTCTTGGGAGTGGGTTAATTAATTTTTTTCGCCGGCAAACAAATTAAACTCGCTAACTTTTAATTTTTAATTTTAATATGTTTTGCGCAGATATTTCTCGAATTAAGATATCTCCTCCAGGCATTTAATTAAAGAGTAATCTTTTCGATTAAACAGAAAACGTGTGTTTCGTAAAAATAATGATGTTATGGCTCACTGTCGCCATGTAGTTTGCTGATATCGTATAAAACAAGAACTTTCTTCGTACAATGATCTCAGATTCAAATTATAGCTAGGATATTAAAGATCGCTGGAAAAATTTTATGTCACAGATAGTGCAGTAGCTACACTGGGTGATTCAGGAAGAATTTCCGCCACTTATTTCTCAAGCAGTTGCAGGTTAAAGAAAATTACGTAAATTTTTTTGATAAAACGATGGTTTTCCTTGATAAGTAGATTTCTTTTCTGTTCTTTCGCTAGTCACTGCAAATCAGGACTTGTTCTTTGTATTTCACCAGTTATGATGTAGCAACATACAGGTACTATAATCTTAAAATGTCAAGGTGTAAGCAGCTTTAATTTTACGATAGGAATTTTACTCTCAAGATTTTAATTAATTTTTAGGTGCTCTTTGTAATAATATAAACAATTGATGTTTTTCAATATGTTAACTAGATACAGATACAGGATAGCCCATCGAAAACGTACCGCAAGGCATTACAGGGTAGTAAAGAACTTTTCGGCAAAATCCAAAAACAGGTCAAATTTGTTTCTTTGGCTCAAAAAGCATACCAAAATCTTCAACCCCCTAAGTGGGGGTGCTATCCCCTAAATTTTTTCAAATGGGAATGGGGGTCATTAGAAAGGGCTTTTAATTCTCTATACATCGATTCTTACTTTTTGAAAATCGATTCATTATTTTAGAAAATATGCAGCTTTGAAAATACGAACAATATTTTTGACGAGAAATGCGAAAATCGATTTAATTTTACTTCAAAACTTACGGTATTAGTCAAGTAAATGCTGAAAATGTTGTCCGCCAACTTGCATACAATGATACAGGTTGTCTTCAAACCGTTGTCGAACATTCTGGAGCACTTGCGGTGTTACTTCGCGACATACATTAATGATTCGTCCTCGCAGATCTTCCAAGGTATCAGGTGGAGTGCTGTAAACTTTGCTTTTAATGTGCCCCCAGAGAAAGAAATCTAAAGGATTTAAGTCGGGTGACCGAGGGGGCCACTCAATTGCACCTCTTCGTCCTATCCAGCGTCCTGGAAACGTCTCATTTAGGTAATTGCGCACATTGAGCGAGTAATGTGGAGGAGCTCCGTCTTGCTGGAAAATCAGTTCGTGTTCATTGTAAGCAGGGTCGTCCTCTATGATATTTGTTAGAGCTGGGTCGATGACATTTTGTAGTAAATCCAAGTACATATCGCCTGTCAAATTT
The DNA here is from genome assembly GCF_000390285.2 of Anoplophora glabripennis. Classification (NCBI taxonomy): domain Eukaryota; kingdom Metazoa; phylum Arthropoda; class Insecta; order Coleoptera; family Cerambycidae; genus Anoplophora; species Anoplophora glabripennis. The sequence goes on along the minus strand of NW_019416401.1, from coordinate 839,497 downwards.
CCAGGAAGGAAAAAAGGACCTACAATGGAATTTCCAAAAATACCTGCCCATACATTCAACTTCTGGGGGTGTTGGGAGTGTGTCTCATGGAAAATCCTTGGATTGGTATCAGCCCAGTAACGACAATTATGGCGATTCACTAAACCATTCAAGAAGAACGTACACTCGTCCGAAAAACACACATTAAAGAGGAAATTATCGTTTATCGCTCGTTCAGTCATTATTTCGCAAAATTGCAAACGACGATCAAAATCGTCTTCATTTAGCTCTTGCACTAGCCGAATCTTATAAGGATGGAATTTGTATTTTTTTAATATTCGTTGGACACTTGTACGACTCACTCCTGTCGCAGTAGCCAATTGCATTGTACTCAGCGTACTATCCATTGCCACTTGCCCCAATACCGCTATTTCCGTAGGTTCATTTAGTACCGGATTTTCAACCTGCCTCTTTTTGTTATGAACGGAGCCAGTTTCGCGAAATTTGGCCACCAATTCGCGAACAATTTTTCCAGACGCATGTTTCTCAGGATGCCGTTGGTTGAACAGTTCGGCGACCCGATTTCCGCATTCATTGTTTTTGAAAAAAAGCTCAATAATTTCTACTCTTTCTGGAATTGAGTACACCATAATTAATCAATTTAAAAGACTCGGCAGTATTGGTACTCTTCAACTACAAGTCACAAGACAGTTATCTAGCAACTTCTTGTGGCCTATCTAAATACGAAACAAAAAGCGGACAATTTTTTGCTCACCAAAATCAGGCTAAAGAATTCGCAAATCAAAAAAAAAAACAGCGAATTCTTTTGAAGGAATTTACCAAGCTAATACCGTAAGTTTTGAAGTAAAATTAAATCGATTTTCGCATTTCTCGTCAAAAATATTGTTCGTATTTTCAAAGCTGCATATTTTCTAAAATAATGGATCGATTTTCAAAAAGTAAGAATCGATGTATAGAGAATTAAAAGCCCTTTCTAATGACCCCCCACTTGACCCCCATTCCCATTTAAAAAAATTTGGGGGATGGCACCCCCACTTAGGGGGTTGAAGATTTTGCTATGTTTTTTGCGCAAAAAGTTGTCCCCCTCAGAAGCAAACTTTACCTGTTTTTGGATTTAGCCGAAAAGTTCATTACTACCTTGTAATGCCTTGCGGTACGTTTTCGATGGGCTACCCTGTATATTAATTTTCAATTTTTAACATATTGAGCGCTTTGGTGCAAAAACATTTAAAACTAATTTCAATCTTGAAGAGTTTTCAGTAGAAATTGACTTACTTTTCAACTTTAGGAAAAGCTAGTACCCCCAAAGAACATTTGACTACAAAACCTTGAAATTAAAACTGATTGAAATATATTTCAAGTAAATTTTTGGCAACGTCGCATTTTTAGTATCGCTAACACTAAAATTATTTATGAAATAAAGTGATCTAAACTAATGCAAAATATTAAAGGGTCAAAAGAACGAATTTTAAAAAACAGGAAGAAAGAGTAACTCATGGTTTTTTAGAAAATTGACGGCTAAATTAGAAATATTCACGAAATGACTAATGTTAAGCATGACTTTTACAGTTCGATATACCTAGAAGAACCCTGTGAAGTTTCATCTCGATCTAGCGAACAGTTTATTTGTTTCAAACAATCAAACTTTTGAAAAAAAATAAAGGGTTATGTTTTTTGAGATTAAACATATAATCATGCATGAGGCGACGAAATTGATTTGGAAGCAACAAATTCACATTATTTTTTGGACTAGTATTCTCTTAATATAAAAAGGATAGACAAAAGTTATAAATTTTACTGAAATGTCTGTAAAACTTTTTTTTCACATACCTAAATCCAATCTGGATCTGATTGTTGTTTTGGAACCGCAATAACCAGGATAACATACCAATAACCTATATGAAATACGTAGAGCAGCTCCTCATTTTTTTAAACAAGCAAATTTTTTTATTAAAAATTGGTACGCGTATGGAAACAATATAATCTTGTACAGCGGAAGGAATTTTTAATATATTTTCATTGCATTGTAGTGTAGAAATATATTGGATATACTCGAATATGTTTCACTTTTTTTTTTAAGTAGCATATTTGTGAATTGTTTTATATTTTCCAAATTATTTAAAAACGACAAAATTCCTTTCCGAGATATTTGTGTATATTTCCATTCGTACATAACTTTGAAATGGCATTTTTCTAATTATTATTAAGTCGATATAAATTGTTATCGTTAATAAATTTAATTTACTGTAAGACTGTAATTATTTTTTTAAGCAATTTTTCTAATTATAATTTAAATAATACAACTAATTATTATAAATAATGAATACGTATTTCTTGTAACTAGAAACTAATTAAAGCACAATTCTTGATACGAAAGAAATATGTAAATCTAATCACAATTTAAATAGTAAACAAAATACAATGTGGACACGCATTTTGACCATCCCATTTGACGAATAAATATTAAACTTATTATTACAATGGCTTAAATAGAAGACAAACAAGACTTAAATTAGCGAAACTACACTTCTCTTGCCTTATTCCAAGCCTTATTTATGGCCTATTGTGATGTTTATAGATATATGCGGCGTTATTTATTTTGATGGTAAGCTGGTTTCCTAAATACAAAATATTTATCCTTACCCATAGAGCTATTAATCTTTTATTATGGTCGCAAGGCCTTATTGATGTTCGTATTCATTAGCAATTGGTTCCTTAATGTTGTTATTAGGCCATTAAAGGAGCTCTGATAATAAATCTGGTAAATAAATCTTTTGTAATTGCCGGATAGTATTGAGTTCCCGATCAGAACTTTGCATTTCAGGAAACGGGATGGTAAGAAACTTTTTATGGGTTCGTATTTTAGTATATATGGGATTTTGATAAGAAAAAATGATGTGATATGTTTGCATTGCTAGTTAGACAATTTTTTTTATTGTAATGATCTTGTACAATTAGTTTCCTATCGTTTGAAACTATTTTAAGATTTTTTTGGGCTTTCAAATATTTTCACAAGTGGTGATGGGGTGTGTGAGAGTAAAGTACGGCATACAACACACACCCGGTGTCTGAAATAAAGGGAGAAAAGGCAGAGAGAATGTAAACACAAGGTCCAGATGTATCCAAGTGTCAGTTTCCATTTTAGAGTACAATGCGTACCTGTTTAATGGATATTTTCGGAACATTGTACAGGATGTCTCAAGGTTTTTGTTAATTTCGTTTCTATAGCGTGAGAAATTGAGAAAATATTTAAGAAAGAGTCGCTGCTTCTATTCCGCTATAGATTTCCTGTACAGACGTACAATTCCTATTCTGAAGTAAAATATTTCTACCAAGTTTGTAGAAAATATACAGACGTCGCAACGTGAACTGATACAACGTTGCCAAATTTATATTTTTCCGCTAGTGTACTGTATAAATTGGTTTTTAATGTTAAGGTTATTAATTGTGTGTAATTTATATAAGCTTGAGTAGTATTTGAGTAGTATTTGTTCACACGTAAAATTTGATGATATATATTATATATTATGAGTAGGTAAAATAGGTATAAAGAAATATTAATGTTCAAAGTAAAATTGTATATATCAATAGGATTATAATGTCAGTGAAATGTCAGAAATACAGTTGGATTCACAAGTCAGAAAATATTCAAATAAAAATATAGAATAAGGAATATTTTGAAATATAGGCAAGTTGAAATATTTGTAAATAAATTGGAATGTGATTGTAAATTTGTAAATGATAAAAGTGAAGTGAATTGAAGTGGAAAACGAAAACGGAATTTAAAAGAACAGGCATATATGTGAAAAGATCTTAACAAGGGATAGCAAAATCAAGAGAGTAGGATTAAAAAAATAAAGGAATTATTGACTAGTTACGAAAGATTAGTCAGAGATAAGTGATTGAAAATAAATAAAGTGGGAAAAACCCATATAAATAGTAATAATTACAGTGAAATATAGTAAGACAAAGTTAGTATTCCAGTACAAAGAAAAATTAAAGTTGGGCCAAAAGGATTCAAAAGTCCAGTCTCTTCAAAGGACTCCAAGACGATATCCAGGACAGACCAGGACGATATTCCGGATATTCAATAGACGATATTCCAGACTCACCAAAGTAAGCAGCAGGTTCCAGCTATCCAGTAAATTCAGGAAAAACTAGGATTCCAGGACGATATTCCAGACGCACCAAAGTAAGCAGCAGGTTCCAGCTATCCAGCAAATTCAGGAAGACGAGGTTTCCAGGACGATATCCAGACCGAGTATAAGAGGGCAAGCAGTTCGAAAATAAAAATCGACAAGATATATGTAGAGATAACTTTGTGCACAAAGAATTACGAAATCTTATCAGATAAAACTAGCTAGCAAAAGAGAATAAAAATACAATACACAAGTCATAAAAAACCTATAGGTATAATAATAATAATATTTAAAGTAGTCTTACTTGAAAATAAATTTGAAATTACTACAAATCTTCATACCTAATAAATAGTAGATAATTTAAATTCACTAGATCAACAATAATAAAAAATTGGCCATATTAAAATTTAGATAAATATTAAGTATAAAAGTAGGCAAAGTAACACATTAGGAAAGAAAGTTTAAGATCAGTTTTATCGCCTTAAGTATAGGCAACCAACAGTCACAATAACGAGTCAATTTGTATACCACTTTATGAAAAATTTCCAAGGTGTTACAAAATTGCTATCATAATAAGATAATTCCAAATATTCCGAAATTGTGCCTGAACATTTCACGATTATAATTTATTGTCGACAAAAAAATTAAAATAAATTAATAAATAAATTAAATATTGAATAATATCTTGTGTTTAGTGTGGTGTATTGTTTGGGTTTCTACAAAGTTTTAAATTCACTAGAACTCACTACTGAGAAGAGTCTAAAGCTAGCCAGGGTAGAATTGACAACAATCAGTGGCGGCGCGTGAACATTGATTGAATGTGTTCTGCTTAGGATTGTTACATTTGTTGAATTGAATTCCGGGATTTTAAGTGCCCGGAGGAAATTTTAAAATTTTCAAGGTCACGCCTTTCCTGGCACTTTTGAATTTCAAGGAACAATCCATTTATACAAAAATACAGATTTTCACAAGAACGATTTTTGAAATTGATACCTTTTTGAAATATCTGTTCACGAATTACCTACTGACGGTATAAATAAATTGGAATAAACTAAATATATTTTATTAAATTATTGAATATTGTTTAAAAACAAAAAAATCGTTTGTGAAGTTTACCAACGATTCAACGAATTTTAATTTTCCTCGCCATGTTATGATTTTTTATTGTAATAAATTATTTTATTTTCTATATCTATATAGAATCTATATTCTAATTCTAATTATTTTATTTTTAGTTTATCCTCATAAGGCAGAGAACCAAATAAAGTTTTTTGTAAAAACGAAACGCTATTTATTTTAATAACTATAATATCCGTAGACGCCTAAACGAAAATATTCACACGTGCCGCTCGCAGAAATAAACCACCACATACCACGTACGAAATATTACTGCATTTACTGCAGCAGTGGCTGTCGTTGTTGCAATAAAAACAAAGGACGCATCTAACTGTTCGCTGTGCACACAACAATTAAATCACAGCGTACCAACACAGCAGCATACACATATACACAGCAAGGTCATAGTATATTAATTATAAACAAACCACACACACATACTAAAATCATAACAATATTTTTTAAATGAGAACCTTATATAGAATACGTAAATAGTTACTTTTCCTAAAAGTGTTGTGTTCGCCGAAGTCGATGTTCATTTTAAAATGGAAAAGGGCGGTTCCAATTTCTTTTTTTTTAATAATTATGAACGTATTTAAATGATGTACAATTGATAAAAGACAAACGTATGGTAAAATTGTCCTCGCCTAAACTGAATCAAATAAGAGCTGCAGGCGAGAATTTTTTTCTTGTTGAACAATAATTAACCTCATCATTTGTGGGCCATTTTACTTTGATCCAGTAACAAAATTTTTAATGAAAAGATCACGTTAAATAAACTTTTTAAAATTATAATATCCCCAATGGAATTACAAGGGTCCGATAATGTACAACGTTTCAGAAATATTAAGTAGCAGCTCCACACGTGTAAAAAATTGCGAGGGTGTCATTATAAAGTCAAATCAGAAGACCCATTAGCCACTTAAGATGCTGGAAAGTGTGACGAACTTTTTTATTACCGAAATAACTTTTCGTTTTGTGCTCCGAGAATTTTTATTATGGGGAAGTGTGATGCTTTGTTCTGCATGAACTAGTTCGGTAAGTGTTTGATTGTAAAGTGAGTGTAAGTGAGTGTTGAGTGTAAAATTGAGGTGTATTAATGTCGGTTTTAGGTCGATGTTTATTTCTTGTTAGAAGTAAATAGAATCATTGTGGTTTAGAGAAATTCTTAAAGAAATATTAAAAAAAGTTGCAAATCTAAGATTTGAAAGGGGTTTTAAACGTTAAGGAAAGACTACATGCTGTTGCGAAACTCTCAAACATATTTCGTGTTGAGAGTGGCATTCAGAGTAATTGAAAACGTAGCGCTGCTCTCAAGAACAGTTTTCGACATCACTGTGACTTTTTAGGCAGTAAAACTGGTTTGTGCTGGAATAGGCAATGAAGAAATTTGAGGTCAAATAATGCTCTAGAAAATAAAGTGCAATGTTCTGACATACTTCAAAAAATACATAATTTTTGTAATTTTTTGATGTGTAAACAAATACCCCCATTTTTTTTAATTTGAAAAATAATTTCATTCTCTTTACAGAAATGTAAAGTTTTCATAACATTTTAGAAAACAAAGGAGTTATAGCTATTTTTTATGAAAGGGGGTAAGTGTTATTTACCAGTCGTGGATGATTTTGCGTCCGAGCGGAGCGTCAATAGAGCCCGAGACTGGTAAATTACACTTAACTGCTGCGTGGTGTATAACATTTTATTTGCTCTCACAGTTATTTATGGTTCATGAAATAAAGATTAGGTTTTATTTTTTGACATTTCTTAATCAATTCATTTTGACATTATTCGATGTCTTGCAAGTCGCCTTGGTTGTTTGGATTTTGTCGTTTCTAAGGTGTTTATAAACAAAACTACATAAAAGTTGTAATTTTGGTGGTTTTAAATTATTATTTCTAACTGAGTGATTTTCTAATAGAAAGTGCAGCAAATGCTGCCTGCGAATTTTTATTGCCCGAGAATTCGAAAGTGCACTACGGACGAGCATATATAAATTTCAAAAAATGGTGCCAGAACAAAAATACTGGTGTTTCTGAAATGTCACCGGTGAGTTTGTGGAGTGAATGTTCAAAGATTAATTATTTTCATAGAGGAGAACGTGGATATATCACAATATCCCACCTAAAAAGTTAAAACGTTTTTACAAGAGAACAAGTCAACGATTTTCAGGCACCCGATAACACATATTTGCTAATGAAGATAGTAGTGACGGTCTTAGGTATTTCAGGAGCATGTCGTTCTTATGCAAACTTACTTTCACGCTTTTTTATGCCCTATCAAGCAGGTAGATGTTACAACCACCCAGTCGGCAAGAATACCCTTGCTATGATTCCTAATAAGAATGCACAGTTTTTGAAACTAGGACATCCTGAAACATATACAGGCCATTCATTACGAAGAACATCGGCAACGTTACTGGCTAATATAGGAGTTGATGACAAAAGGAATGTATTTTCTGAAATATATCTGAATTTTACCTAAAACTCACTATTAATCTGGATATCTTGCTGTTTCGGGATTTTGAGACACAGTTTATAAGTAAAAATTATAAAAACATCATTATGTAAGTTAGATAACCAGAAGCAAATGAAAATATTGCTGTCTGATGTTGGATCATAAGCACAAATTAATTTCTGAGATTGCGACCAAATGGCTGTAATTTTATCCTTTCTGGCAAGATTTATTACCACATCGTTGAACTTTGGTATCTATCTGAAAGATGACGCCTCTGCGGCTTAATATTTGCGATAAAAATTCTAGTTACAGAAAACTATAATGAGAAGTACTATATATACAGAAACTCAAAAATATTTTGAATTGGTAAGTTTTTAAATATTATTAGATTTTATTTTACCATTTTATAATAACTACCTTTCGTAGACAGCATCTAATCTAATTGTTACTGGAGCTAGTTCATTGTAAGTCAATGGTGTTGATGTATGTGTATTCATGGTGTATTCAGAATAAATGTAAAAATATACGCTAGATTCCTTCCCTTTGATTTCCACTTTTTTTAAAGTATTTCCTTTCTAGAACCTCTAATTCCTTTTCATATTTCAAAAGAGCAAACAAATGTAGAAAACTGAATGAGGAATAAAGTTCTTTGTTCATTTAAAAATACATTGTAGTTTTTATGCTATTTTTTTTTTGACTGAAAGTGCTTCAGAGCTGCTTATTTTTTTTAAACCGTGTAAAATCGCTCAACTGGCGCCACGGCAAAAATTGTTAAAATACGAATATGCTGTTCCACTTTCCTTCCTTTATCGACTAGTAGGTTGAAAAAACTTTTCCTTTCAAAAGAAATATTGAGAACGATACAGTAATTTTATTAAAAAACTTTTACAATCAGTTCTAGTTCAGAAGGTGAAATTCTGTTAGAATACATCGAACACCTACATGGAGTTGGGTTCTAGGAGTTTGTAATACCGACAAAATTTCCTGACCAAATAAAAAATAGGGAGTGCGAAAACGGCATGGGTTGTACAAAAAATGTTTTATAATTGTTTAGAAAAGAGATGTAAAACTACTTATTTTTACTATTATTACTTCCACTTAACTCTCCAGATTTAGCTCCACGTGACTTAAACGATGTAATTAAATTAGCAGTAAAATAAAAATTCCTGGCGTCGTATATTTTATTTTATATCGATCTAATGTTTTAAATATGCCTCTCAGATGTTTCACGGAATAGGCCAGGAAAATAAGCTGGGAAATTACCATTTCGCGACTTTTTGTTTCGGCAAGCTGAATTTATCAGTATAAATACTAAATATTATGTACAATAGCATATTAGTTTCCACAGTCATAAAAATGGGGGGAAGATTGTCTACCAGGGTGCATTGTGGAAGATCCTCGGGATCGTTCACACTAATAATTAGTTAATTTGTTCATAAGGCCATAACTTGTAAATCATTCAACTTACCGATTCCAGATTTCGTGTGAGTTATTAGACAGTGATAAGGAATAAGAGGATGCGATGCCAAAACGTTCTGGTAATAATAAATAACACAGTTTATAAATGTTTAATTCAAAAGTCATAAATAAACTTCTTCTGTTTATAAATTTTTGACCTAATCAATATTTTTTGACGCTCGAGGGCTAGTTTTGTAGGTCTTTTGAAGACGAAAAAAAAAGTACTTTACTGTTCTCTCGTGGGAATGAACGGAAAAAGTTATTAGCGAAAAACGTGAATTTACGTAAAAATTATACAATTAACCACCCTATAAGCAACCTTCCCCCCATTTTTATGACTGTGCAAACTAATATGTTATTGTACATAATATTTAGCATCTATAGTGATAAATTCAGCTTGCGTCCATCTCTATATTTCTTGGACTACGAAGTCTGATTATTCCACCGCCTATATTCCAAGGTCTATTTGTACTCTTTATTTAAAGAAATGGTTAAAAGATTCACGTAGCAAGTGAAATAGAAAAATACCACAAAAATAAATACTGGCTGTATCAACAAAGTGAACGTACGGATCGATGTTGGAATAACAATTTTAAACACTTCAAATGTTATAACGATATCAGATCTGGAACATGTTATAGCTGTGTTGCTGTAACTTTTCTTTCTGAGCACAGTAAAAATATTGAATAGTCGTGAAATAGCTTCTCTCACCGTTTGACATTATTTGGTATTGTAAGGAAAGCAATTATGGACTGTTACATCGAAGTACAGCAATTAAAAACACGTTAGGGACTCATTAATTATTTTAGAAAGTAATAAGTAGATACAGAAAGTTACGTGTAAAAATAAGGTGTGAGGAACCATTATTAACACGAAGAGAAAGATGTGAAATGTTTAGCTTTGATGTTTAAAAAATATGTAGAAGTAATATCCAAGGGTTTTTGTAAATTGCCTTGCGTTTGGTATGATTTATTGATTTATTAATGGAGCTGTCACAATCGGTCCGCTAGCCATTGGCGCTGTCATTAGCCACGCGAGTCGCCGATTTCCCTGTAATCGAACGAGTTCTTTTACGGTCTTAGTTGCATTTGAGAGAGTTATAGGCAAATGTTAGGCAAAGACTACTATATTAGCTAATATCGATATTTTATACAGAGCACTTTTATAATACGATCATTTTTAGAAAGTTTAAACTTGATTTTCTAAAATTTTTCAAATGGAACACCCTGTATTTTAGTGTTCTATTTTATTCACATATTGGTCCACTTCAACTTTTATTAAGCATGTTCTATATCTAAAATTGCTAATTTTTAAGATATAGCGAGATTTCTGAAAAAAAAATAATTTATATTATTTTAAAGAATACCACAAATAAATATTAACTAATAAAATTAACTCAAAATGGAATGATAAATTATGAACTGACAAGTTGACACAATGTGAGAGATTTTCCAAAGCCATTTCGTGCGACCAAAAATAATAAAAATTAGGTTTTTCCAGAAATGTTGCTATATCTTAAAAACTAACAACTTTAGGTGTAGAACATACTTGATAAAAGTTGAAGTAGACTGATATGTGAATAAAATAATACAATAAAATGCAGGGTGTTCCATTTGAAAAATTTTAGAAAATCAAGTTTGAACTTTCTTAAAATGATCGCATTATACAAAAAGGCCCGGTATAAAATATCGATATTAGCTAATATAGGAGTCTTTGCCTAACATTTGTCTATAATTCTGGCAAATATTTTTGCTCCAAGTGTTAGTAGTTGAAAGTTAATACAACTTCTTCGAGGTCATGTTTTTTCCAAAATTCGAAGACTTTTTTTACATAACTTGGCAACCCCGGAATAAAATGTTAAACTGTTTATATTGCCATATATAGAATTTTCTCAGAAATCCATATGTTTAAAAATATACAGGGTGTGCCATTTAAAAAAATGTAATATTTGGAGTGTCCCGTTTTTACTCATCGCCCTGTGTATTTCAAATTAATTTTGTCCTTTAGGTTTTTTGATTCTGTACAACTTTTATTTAAACTCTTTTTCTGTACCTATTATGAATAACAAGGGAGTTATTTTTCTTTCTCACACTAATGGCCCACCCTGTATATAAAAACCTAATGAGATGATTTTATTTTGTTCCTAAAACTAGGACCATTCAAAATGTTTATACTAGTTTTCAAAACATTATATAAACTTGAATTTAACGAATTTTGGAAAAAACATTTATTAACAAGAAGAGATACTTACATTAAATTAGAAATCTGTTACAATATTGGAGATTCATTTGACGAATAACATAGGTACAAGTTACAAGATCTTCCTTATTGTCTTATTTTAAGATCTACAAAGAAAATCATATTCGATACAGTCGTTGCCTCTGTCTGTTATGATCTAAAACTGAAACTTTTATCTGAAATATTTTTTTCGATAAGAGATATGGCCTTTATAAGGGATAACCCTTAAGACCCTGTCGAAAAAAGGGTTATATGATACACACTGATGTGTATTGAGTAAAGTTGAAGTTTCAATAGAGTCATTGTAAAATTACATATACAGGGTGTCCGGAACATTTAACAAGAAATTCTTCGTCCAAGATTTAGCTTCAAAATTTATGAAAAATTTTCTTTTTTCTTAACGTACTCAAAAACGTATCCATCTATTTTAACCATTTTTGGGAAATAATTTTCTACATTAAAAAGAAATATTTTGATGCTTTCCAAAATAATTGTGACTAAATAGGATTATTCTGAGCAAATAAATATCTGGTCAGACATTGTATAGTATTTCCCGGACACCCTGTATAACATTGTTGCCGTTTGAAACGTTTTTTATAAGACGTTTTAGAAGTATTTCCGTTGTACATAAAACAACTTTCTCAATTAACGACCTCACCCCCCTCGCCCCGCCACAGGATCAAATACGATAAATTTGTTGACGAAATATTCGAAAAATTTCGAGAGTTTCGTTCGATAAGCCCTCTTTAATATACAAGAAACACCCACCGTCTTTCTTAATAACTTAAGAATAAGAGCAAATCAACTCCAGTTTGAAATTGTTTCATGTTTTGATAACAGAAGCAAGTTCACAACTTTAACGGAGTATTTATAGGCTTTAAGTATAAAAAATAAATTCCCTTTTCTTTTAAAAGTAAGATATTTTAATTGAAATTATAAATACTTAGTATTTTATTTATAATTTTGAAGAAACAACCTTAACCCTGAAAGGTCACACTTGGGGTGGGCCACTTTAAAGGTCACACTAGTGCGAATTGGGATTTTGACAATTTTGAACCTTTGCCTGCTTTATTTGTTAACAAAAACAGAGTATTTATATCAAAACTGGGCAAAAATTTCCGATAAATCGAATGATAATTAGATTTGAAAAAAAAATCATTTGTTAACAAAAAATGCGATTGAAAACAAATTTTTTTTTCGAAAAACGGCTTTTTTTAAATTAATTTTTTTTTAATAATTTTTTCTTTATAAAAATAAATAATAAAAAGTAAAAAGCAGACGAATACATTAAAATAAACAAAAAAACCTTATATGACATGGGTCCTAAACTCAACCATTTCCGAGAAAAATATTGCATTGAATTGAGCTTCTTTATGCTTAATTCTAAAAAATAAGCATTGTAATAAATTTAAAATTCGATCAAATTCACATCGAGCAATGTGACAACGGCGCAGCGGTTAACACGAGATTCCAAGGTATCTAGCAATACGTAATTCAGTTGGTGTTGGTATCTGGAATTGGACCGTGTCGGAGTGTTTTTTGCGTACCACTATTTCCTTTTCTTGAGGTGTTTTCCAGCGAGTGTGCTAAAATTGGATTCGAAGGTGGCGTGCGTGCTTCGAAAATAGTGGTGGACACTTTGAACATATGTGTAGTTTGTTTTGTACTGGTGCGTTTAAAATTTAACGAATTTGTAAGTACCTAAATTATTTTTAATACGTATGATTATTTGTACGACGTGAATCTTTGGGTACTTTAATTACATATTTTTCAAATTCATCATTTGATTAAAAGTCAAGCTCCTATTTTAAGAGATTCATAATTACTAAAATTCGAGCTAAAATTTAAGCACAACACTATCTTCGTACTACAAAATCGATACATTTTAATTTATTTATTTAAAAACTGGAAAACAATTGTCTTGAAATAGTTGTTTACATTTTTTCCGTAGGACACAAGTCTTCTGCGTGCACACGCGGTGTGCATCAGCAGGTTCAGCGCTGTTGTCACGTTGTGATGAAACTGCCCAATATTAATACTCGCTGTATTTTGAAAACTGTTAATTTTACGCCCCTGTAATATACAACTTTTTTGTTCATTTATGATTACTCCATCTCATGCTGAAGTAATGGCAGTTAAACTTCTTACATCCTGTATATTTTCTGATTTTTTTATGTCGTCATAAATACTGGAACTTTACTGTTTATTTTTTTGCGAAGTGAAAAAATGCTTAAAATCAAATCTGAAATAATTTGTATGAGTTTCTCGTTTCTCTTGTCGGAAGTAAATCGTTCAAGAGACCAGTTCATTTGTCACCAAATAGACATTTACACATATAAGTATTGATATTTATATTTAGGTAGGTACGCTGAAACGAACTTTTGTGACACTTTTCGATTTCGTATTAACGCGGAAAGCGTGTACGAGGCAGGCCTTTGTATGTGGCGGCCCTTCTTCAACAGGGAAATACATCAAAAGTGCAAATCTCAACGTCTTTTATACGGATATTTTCTGGGTTGACAAAAAAAGCAATTTTGTGGTACTGAATTCTACTTACGACGACGTGGGACGTTGAAAGTAAAGTCGTTTTCTGTATTGGGTGGGTTTTCCCGCAGCTGGTTGACCCAAAAGTTATGAGGAGGCAATTATATGTGAATGTTGCACCGTCGTTCGCAATGAAATTGCAAACATGGATATTTTACTAAATTTAGCTGCAAAACTACGGGAAAAAGGTCCCTGCGATATAATTTTGTTGTGAAAATTATACTGACAAAATAAAATTAAAATACAGTAATATTACCTACCTACATACAAATAATTAACTGCGAACAATTTATTATGAAGCAGAACCGGCGCCAAGGTATTTGTGGCCCCAACAGAATACTCTCTTTGCCTAAAAAATATTTACTCAGTACTGTTTACAAAAATCTACTCATCTCACACATACTAGTAGATACAACAAAAACCTCAAATTTCACTCAGTAAATATTATAATTACTTTTTATTTGTTTTTCATGTTTCATTGAAATTCTTGGAAATAATAAATGGTCACGTACTGTATAAATATATGCAGAAAACACTTAACTCTTCTATGGCGGATGTAGAATAGTGGTACATTTAGGAATTATCATAAACAAGAACTGCGCTTGTGCAGTTATCTTATCATACGTATAGATGGCAGCACGGTTCAGCAGCATTTAAGTAAATCTACATTACACTGGATTTAATGGTGAAACGCAAATATCTAACTGTCGACGAATTGTGAGGTTTGATTAATTTTTTCGTAATACCCTTGATAATTAAACCTCAAAGGTCACACTAGTGCGAATTCGCACCACTGTTTTTTTAACAGCTGGCATTACTCAGGTAGCAGCTGCCGAGGATTCCCCCCACCACGATAATTCCTTATATAGCGCAAACAGTCGAGCCGTACCACATCTGGCCTCAGTTTGTTATTGTCGGCCAAACTAGAACTAGAGTCTGAAAAGTCCGATCGGGGCGAATTCATACTAGTGTGACTTTAGTGTGGGTAAAAAAGTGTGGCTGAATTTATATCATATAATCTAGAAATAAAGTTAATTGAAATACTTTCCAATTTTGTCACCTCATTTTGCGTGTCGAATAGACATATTTTATTTAGTTATTGTTAATAATTTTTTTCATTAATAGATTAATTGTAACATGTATTTGTTAATATTAATGGACAATAATGTCTAAATTATTATTTTTATACCAAAAAGTGCAAAATAAACATCAATTTACAGAAAAAGAGCCAACAATAAAAAAAATCAAAAAATCAATAAGGGGTATTTTTTCTTAAAAATATAGACTGAATTTCAAAATTCTTTTTTTACTTGTTTTCTAGCTATTATTATAAAAAAATGCGAATTTAAAAGAAGGTCATTTTTCGAAAAATGGTTTTTTTCAATCGCTTTTTTATTAACCAATAATTTTTTTTTAAGCCTAATTACATCATTCGATTTCTCGGAAAATTTTACACCACTTCTGATACAAATACGCTGTTTTCGTTAACAAATAAAGAAGACATAAAGGTTCAAAGTTGGCAAAATCCCAATTCGCACTAGTGTGACCTTTAAGGTGGCCCACCCCAAAGTGTGACCTTTGAGGGTTAATAGATAATAAAAATTATTATGAATAAAAACACTGCATTAAAAAAAATGCCACCTGACGACTCTGCCATAAGGTATGGATATCCAAACTTGTTCTCATACGAAAGCTTCATATAATAATATTCACTACAAAATTAAATTATCTTCTGCAAAAAATTAAGGGAGCAAAAAATTTTCCTTAGCTCAAAATTTTTAGGAGGGACAGTCATCGCAAAATTCTAAGAAATAGGACTAAAAAATTTTTTTTTCAATTTTTTGCGTTTTTTTTCTCGGTCCACATAAATCATGATATGGACTTGATAGCCTGTTCATTCAGCTTTAATTTCTTTTTTTTAATTTTTCTCTACGTTAATTTGACCCGGAGATATTCGACTACGAATACAAAAGCATCATTTTGGCTTTAACCATCGATATCTCAGCAACTAATGATCAGACAGAAAATTGACGGGCAGTTTCGAAATCTCGAATAAAATTCCTACAAGGCTATGTAGCGTTCTTGGAAGAAAAAAATTTTCTTTCATCCTCGACATTAACTTGAAAAAAGTGAAAAAA
>NW_019416401.1:814719-823149 GCF_000390285.2 Anoplophora glabripennis | reverse complement strand
CTACACTCTTAAAAATTGGGGTAAAAATCCAATACATTTGTGAATTTACACTACAGTATTACATAATAAGTAAAGTAAAATTAAATATTCTTCGTAATAATAAAAATATTTATATTTTACTAAGAAAGTTATGTGTTTTTACTTTATAATCTCAATTTCGGTAAATTTACACCGTGCTATTACCACAGTTAAAAAATTTTACAATAAAAATGTATATTTCATTTGGTTATGTGATTTTACATTAAAGGGTAAGTATATTTACAGAAGATTTAATGTAGAAACAACAGCGCGTCTAGACTAGCAATGATGCAATTGGTCAGACAGACCACGCTGTGTAGTTGTAGTAGTGAGTTGTGCGTATATTGTGCGTTATACTTATAATTAGTGATCTTTCTTAAAAAAGATAAAGGTAAGATATTTAAACTAATTTATAATTTTAATAAATATGTGTGGAAGTAGTTTACTTTGTCATAACATTATTATTAGGTATAAATATTAATAATATGATGAGAAATAACCACTCTGCCTCGACCAGCATTGAATTACTTCCACAATATTTTACTCACATCTATTTCATTATTACTTTTTTCTTCATTCTAAGGGTATTAAGCTAATTTCAATCAATTCATATAGTATGAAATAGTTCTTTGATAATAACTGATAATAAGCTGGATGCTGGATATGGTAAAGAAATAATTCCACAGACAAGGATGGAATCAGAAGCTATCTAAAATAACAATAATCCACGCAAATACACATGCCTGATATAATGAAATTATTAAATAACATTCCTTATTACAAAATTTACTCTTAAACATTAGTACATAATTATTGTAGGATTATAATACATTTACAATAAAATAAATAGTTTATTATGTAGTTTAGTCTAGGAGTTATGAAACTATGTTTTATTCGTGTTTATTTTATACGAAAAAAGTTCTTTTCCTTGAAAAGATATGAATTACTGTAGGCAACTTTTAATTAAAAAAGCAATGTCTTAATTGTTAACAATNGAAAAATTTTTTTGCTCCCTTAATTTTTTGCAGAAGTATATTTCTTGTGGAGGTATTTTCTTAATGTGACAGATACATAGTTTTATGAAAGATACCCCTTTATGTTTTTATAAATCTAATATGAACTCAAATGCCACTTTTCAATACACACTAAAATAAATTTAAAAACGTTCTCTCACATGTCACTGCACGTTTTGGTAACTTCAATCTTAATTTTACTCGACAAAAGTGTCACATGTGCTTGGTGACAACATACACGATATAACTTTTAGTTTTTTTTGTACGACTACAGAATCTAAGATACTGAATATTGTAGAGCCTAAATTTGGTTATCCGAACGATTAATTCATTAATATGACAGAAATCTAGAACTAAACTCGGGGGGTTTTAAATAAAAAATTCACTGCACATTTACCGCCTGCTGGTTTCTCGGAAAAACCTTCATTCAGAGTAGATTTTATTTAAATCTGAGTTAAATATTCCTAGCAATGCCTGAGATTTGTATTGTCGTACATCGGATAAGCGAAAAAAAAACGTACCTTAGCTCTGAATAGGAAACCGTCTAAGTTTTAAGAAGTTGAATACGGGTAGGTAATGCTTTATAAACTTCAACGACAAGAAAATTCAACAAGTAAATCCAGGTTCATGTTTGTTCCTCTTTCAGCATCTTAACAAGCAACGCTGGTTTACTCGAGCTGTTTTGTTCATTTTGTTTCCATACTGGGCGAACCTTAAACGTGTACAGGCTGGGCCATTTTCGATGGGAATTCAGGGTGTTTCAGAAACTACTAAAGATATGATAAATCTGACACGACGTTCTCGAGCTCGATTTTCGTGGCAAACTCGACTGTCAAATCGGAAGTTTGCTATCTTCATTTGTTTCTGAGTTACAGGGCGTTTCCCGTAGTTTAACTCTTCGAGTTAAAGTGAAAACTGCTCAAGACTAATTCTTTAGCGTAGAATTGAATGACGGTATTAGATTTTTAGTAGATCTTAAAATTTCGGAGTTATGACCCAAAGTTATATTTTTTAAATGGAAATCGTAGCTGACCATGGCCTAAAAAAATAGAGATTTTTTTCCGCTTTTTAGCAATATATCACATGCTATAGTTATTTTTACAGACACGGGAGATACGGGGTATTATATATATAAATTATATATTTTTTTCCTTTTTAATATGACTGGCTATGAAAATACAGATAAAACTATAATTCTTACTTTTACAAAAGTCATATCTGTTGTAAAAATATGACGTTTATTTTAAATGCACAACATATACTCGTGTGATAATATAATACTAACGAAATTTTAGGAGGTAGGTGGATAGGAACAAACGGACAGATCAAATGGTCAGCTAGGTTACCTGACTTGAGTCCGTTGGACTTTTTCCTTTGGGGTTTTCTAAAAGACATTATATTTAAAATTCCTTTTAATAATATTTCAAATACCTATACATTTAATGAATGCTACCCGAAGCGTTGCCAGAAGATGCGTGAAATGTGTGACAGTTGAGGGACGGCAATTTGAACATTTAGCTATCATTTTTGAAAGTTTTTATTGATGTAGGTACTTACTATTGTTTAATTTACGTTTAATATTGTAACTTCAGTTGAAGTGGAATAAAAATTTGAAAACTCTGTCTTTTCTTATCTGTAATATATATTTTAAATAAACGTCATATTTTTACAACAGATATGAGTTTTGTAAAAGTAAGAATTATAGTTTTGTATGTATTTTCATAGCCAGCCATATTAAAATGTAAAAAAGGATCGAATTTATATATAAAACACCCCGTATCTTCTGTGTTTGGAAAAATAACTATAGCATGTGGTATATTGCTGAAAAGCAAAAAAAAATCTCCATTTTTTTAGGTCATAACCAGCTACGATTTCCATTTAAAAAATTATAACTTTGGGTCATAACTCCGGAATCTTAAGACCTACTAAAAATCTAATACCGGCATTCAATTCTACGCCAAAGAATTAGTCTTGAGCAGTTTTCACTTTAACTCGAAGAGTTAAACTACAAATAAGGGGTCATATACTGGCTAGGTCCGCAGACTGACGTTCGAACGCTCTCGACGCTGGTTCCGCAAGAGCGTTCTGGTGTAAGGTCCGGTTTAGGTCTGGACAGTTTTGTTTATAGAAAATCATTCTTTTATGGGTGGCCTTCTCCGAAGGGTTATGGTTAGGAAAATCATGTGGGTTAGTGTTGATCCCAAGGTCGTTTTGGAGTTTGAGCTGTAGATTTTTCAGACTTTGCTCATTTCGCTGTTTTTGGAAAGTGTGGTGAATATTTTCGTGCTTTCCTACGAGCTTCTGGGCGATGAAGGGCATACGATTACCCGCCTTATGCCTTCCGACCTGCGTAGTAGGTCGTCTGCGATGATTTGTTTATAGTTTTCTATTGTTTTTAAGAGAAGGTTCGATGAAAATTTTTGAAACCTGGGTGAATTTCGAATTGTTTAAAAAGATGCTTATTATTTCTCTCTTTCGCGCGTCAGGACAGGCTAATCGTCATTGATTTTACTTTGTTTTGCGTCTAAAACGTACGCGCTGAAAGTATCGATTCTTTCAGCCGATATGTCATGGTTCTAAGAACCGATCCTGAATCATTAATTTTCACCTAGCGTGTCAGCGATGACCTCGCACCGTAACCTGAACTTGAAGCGTGAACGGGAAATTTTCCGATTGATTTCCTCGTCCCTAGAAATCGGGAAAATGTATGACAATACATCACAGCCAGTAATGATGTTTGAAGTTATATTTATTTCTCATATTCGCATTTTCTTAGGTTCATCAGTAAATAAAAGAGGATATATATTAATAATGAGAACATTTCAACTTGTATATATCGGAAACAAAACGTTTTCATCTCTGTCTTGGTATGTATACAATTGTATACAGAGTGAATGAAAAAATATTGATTTAGATCAAGTCATCCATTTTAGTTCTTTATAATAAGTGGGGCGATTTGGGATGACGGCTGTCTGGAGCTACCCATCACCGTGTCCAGAGCTTATTTGTGGGCGGAGCTATTTCAGACGCAAACTTATTTGTGTACTTGTTTCACTTGTGGTTCTGGGACAGGCGATTTGTGATTGCGTCTTTAATTTAACGAATTGTACTGCATTGCAGTTTTTATACTTACTGTACAGTTTTCAAAATTCGTTGCGAAAGGTATCATTAGTTTTTCTAGTTTGTTTATAAAGTCAAAATACTGTAAAGCAGAACTCTCTTATACGAGTGTATATGAAAGTTAACCTGGGATTTTTTTAATTGTTAGTAGGTACATGTAGTATTAGAAAAACAAAACATTTTGCGTTTCGGTGCGTATCTAGCGCTGCCAGATCTCCGAATTTTGATGGCACATCTTCGGACTCCGGGTTAACATGTCATTTCTCCGGGTTGTCTGGAAAAATCGTGATTTCCCACATTTTTTATTCCGTCCTTTTTTTAGACATTAATTATTTCCTCCAGGTCTGTACAAAGAGATATTTCCTGATTACGTCCTTTTTTTTAGCCATCAATTATACAAACGGGTCATATCTCCGGGTCTGTCATGAAATAGATCTGGTAACCCTATGCGTATCCCATATTTATATCATTATTTTCGGGATTTCTTGTTTGACTGAGAAGTTTGAGTTTCCAGTTAAAACAAATGTTGCAATGCAGTACACCTTCAATTTTACAATAGTTTGGTCGAATTATTTTACCTGAAAAAGTTTTCACCAATTTAAAAGGGTTTATCTAGACCAGAGGTCCCCAAACTTTTTTATCTCAGACCGCGTACCATTTTTTTTTGTCTTTTGTCCCTCCTTTCTAATATTGATTTGTTACCAATTTATCAACTTCAAATGTGTTTTTGACACAGTACAAGTTTCAACTGTCGAGACCACATAGCGAATAGCCTACTGCACCATTTTATATATTTCATAAAATGGTGCAGTAGTAGTAGTACTGAATTAATATGTAATTGAGAATAGTAAATAAAATGTTTGCTAGGAAATTCTTAAACAGTTTGATATAGTATAAGAAAATAATAACTTAAATTTCATTAACAAAAGTATAACAATAATTTTATAGGTAAAAGAAATAGGTTGACTAGGACTCAAGAGAATATTTTGAAAATTAACATTAATTAAAATTCAGAGCAATTTTCCCATGAATGAAACATGGAGTCATAAACTTCCCCAAATTTAGCTCCAAATCTTCATTATGTTTCATAAACATTTAAACTAATGCAAAAAATTAAAGAGTGAAAAGAATTTCCGAAATTTTTGACAGACTGTATTTAGGTGAAAAATGGTCGGTCTTTAGATCTTTCTAAAAATTTTTTTTTTGTTTTCTGAATCCACGGACTTGGAATTTTTTTTTTTTTTTCAACTAAGCCATTGCATGTACCAGATAGTTTGTTTATTCAGCTTCAATTTCCTTCTTTTTAAATGTCGATTTGACCATTTTTCATCGAAATATCGAACTTTTAGTCAGTCATCGATATCTCGGCAACAAATGGTCGTACAGAGAATTGAAGGGCAGTTTCGAAAACTGGAATAAATTTCCGTGCTGCCGCAACTTTTCGGAATTTTTTTTTTCATCTTTTACATGATTTTTAAAAAACNTGATAAGCTCGACATTTTACCCAAACAATAATATATCCACTGGCACTATAGTCACTAAACACAAGTCGAATTTTACTCTACTGCACTAGCACGTCTTCGTATATTCAGCTCTAAGACTGGATTGATCTGTCGCAATACACTGGCCCCTGCCCCATGATATCCAGTAAAATATACTAATGTACACCCATTACCTGTTAGCATTAGTGTTACCCGATAATTACCTGAAACGAAATATAGCACGCCCATGGCCGGTTCTTATCTCGGGGTTTTATTACCCTCTTTCATTTCCAAACAGAGTATAATTTGTTTATAACAATATCAAAATACTGTAAATCAGAACTTTCTTATACGAGTGCATATGAAGGTTAACCTGGAATTTTTTAATTGTTAGTACATGTTGTATCAGTAAAACAAACCATTTTGCGTTTCGGTGCGTATCTAGCGCTGCCAGATCCCCGAGTTTTGATGGCACATCTTCGGACTTCGGGTTAACATGTAATTTCTCCGGGTTGTCTGGAAAAATCGTGATTTCCCACATTTTTTGATTCCGTCCTTTTTTTTAGACATCAATTATTTCCTCCAGGTCTGTTCAAAGAGATATTTCCTGATTACGTTCTTTTTTTTTAGACATCGATCGATTTCTTCGAAACCAATTTGGCCCTTAGATTTCCTCATACTTGTTTTTGTTTTAGTCATCGATTATACAAACGGGTCATATTTCCGGGTCTGTCTTGAACTAGATCTGGTAACCTTATGCGTATCCCATATTTATATCATTATTTTCGGGATTTCTTGTTTGACTGAGAAGTTTGAGTTTCCAGTTAAAACAAATGTTGCAATGCAGTACACCTTCAATTTTACAATAGTTTGGTCGAATTATTTTACCTGAAAAAGTTTTCACCAATTTAAAAGGGTTTATCTAGACCAGAGGTCCCCAAACTTTTTTATCTCAGACCGCGTACCATTTTTTTTTGTCTTTTGTCCCTCCTTTCTAATATTGATTTGTTACCAATTTATCAACTTCAAATGTGTTTTTGACACAGTACAAGTTTCAACTGTCGAGACCACATAGCGAATAGCCTACTGCACCATTTTATATATTTCATAAAATGGTGCAGTAGTAGTAGTACTGAATTAATATGTAATTGAGAATAGTAAATAAAATGTTTGCTAGGAAATTCTTAAACAGTTTGATATAGTATAAGAAAATAATAACTTAAATTTCAATAACAAAAGTATAACAATAATTTTATAGGTAAAAGAAATAGGTTGACTAGGACTCAAGAGAATATTTTGAAAATTAACATTAATTAAAATTCAGAGCAATTTTCCCATGAATGAAACATGGAGTCATAAACTTCCCCAAATTTAGCTCCAAATCTTCATTATGTTTCATAAACATTTAAACTAATGCAAAAAATTAAAGAGTGAAAAGAATTTCCGAAATTTTTGACAGACTGTATTTAGTATCTTTCTAAAATTTTTTTTTTTGTTTTCTGAATCCACGGACTTGGAATTTTTTTTTTTCAGCTAAGCCATTGCATGTACCAGATAGTTTGTTTATTCAGCTTCAATTTCCTTTTTTTTAAATGTCGATTCGGGTATAAAATCTCCTGTACGTAATTTTAATCGAATCTCCAATTTATGTGACACATTTTATTAATGCTTAGAAAAGTTCCTAGCTCTCTTCCAAAACCCCACATTGTTTTACTACTACGACGTTATTTTAACATAAAAAATGATAAACACGCTTTATATTTGAAAGGATCCTCACGGGTATCAGCGGAAAACCCGTGTTCCCACTCCACATGCCACCTAGAGGCAGCGGCAATACTTTAAAAGGCCAGCCAAATCCCTCTTGAGATTACAACGAAAAGTTAACATTGACACATTTGCGCTTGAGTAATCCCCGTCAAAACAGAAACGATCGGAGCGTTAAAAAAATGGAAGTTAATTCGCCTCTTTCGAGAATATTCTCCCTCTGTTTTCGTTTTGGATTCCTCCACCCTCTTCGGAGCTTCTGCGTAAACTTGTGCCGAAACAAGCACGGATTGCGTATAAATTTCATATTGCGGATTATCAAACTTTCTATCTCCCCCAGTTGTTTTGTGATATCTCGTTTATTATCTGCTCATATTGCAGCCAAATATTGTGTAAACTTTACCGTATGTTTGCCGAAATTGTGGTTGGTGTGTACTCAGTGTATACTATTGTGTAAAAATTATTGCGACATGTTTCATTGAACGCACAAAAAAAGTAATAATCGCTTATACTATTGCATGTCTGTGTACGGGGTTCTTCGTCATAACATTATACCCCCCCCACTATAAAAAAAAATTAAATTTTTTAATGGAATCGCCATTTTCTCTATTCCTCTTCCTTTTTTGGTGACAATATTTGTCACATATTTACTTTAATATTTTACACAATTATACAGGGTAGCCCATCGAAAACGTACCGCAAGGCATTACAGGGTAGTAGGGTAGTAATGAACTTTTCGGCAAAATCCAAAAACAGGTAAAGTTTGCTTCTGAGAGGGACAACTTTTGGCGCAAAAAGCATAGCAAAATCTTCAACCCCCTAAGTGGGGGTGCCATCCCCCAAATTTTTTTAAATGGGAATGGGGTCAAGTGGGGGGTCATTAGAAAGGGCTTTTAATTCTCTATACATCGATTCTTACTTTTTGAAAATCGATCCATTATTTTAGAAAATATGCAGCTTTGAAAATACGAACAATATTTTTGACGAGAAATGCGAAAATCGATTTAATTTTACTTCAAAACTTACGGTATTAG
>NW_019416401.1:761942-813009 GCF_000390285.2 Anoplophora glabripennis | reverse complement strand
TAAATCTCTAATCGACATGAGGTATACTTATCAATTTTGTTCCTCAGGAAAGCTACAAAGATAGACGAGATTTGTGAAAGCTTGCTTTTTTTACATTGCAAAATTAGCAGTGAAAAAAAAATGTGCTACATTTTCAGAATTGAATAAAAAGGACTTAGACTTAAATGGAAACTACAGAAAAAGATAACTGTTGGGATGCTCAACAAATACCCGCAATCCGGACCTCCAATTTCAAAATGGGGCCTATTGTAAAATTATAAAGTCGAAAACGCTAGCGCGAATATCTTCTGTCCAAGTCAAGATATCGAAATTCGGTAAAAAAAGCAGCGAAATGTAAAATACATTATCTCGCGTCTGTGTAAATTTCAGATTTTTAAGTTGCAAAACCAAAAAAAAAATGATAACTAGGGTCCTTATCTCGGCGGTTTTTTAATATACGGATTTCAAACCAATTTTATCAAATAGTGCTTAAAAAAACATGAACTTAAAAAAGCGTCTCGACCCGACCGATAGAAACCGAAATATATTTTTTAAATGGTATTCTGGCTGTTCTATTTAATATTTTATAATAGACCTGGGCTCGTTGTAAAGTAGAAGACTTCCTTTATATGCTGATTTTTTTAAATCGATTCGAGCAAGAAATGACCAAGTAAACGTTCGTTAAAGACAGCGAGATCCGTGCGGCTGAGCGGTAGCCAGGAGAGGGGAACCCTATGACGTCATAGTGCCCATGCTGCGCTCGGTTTCTCAAAATTCTTACTTAACAAATGGATTGTGGAACTTAGAAAGCAGCTACCGGGATGCTTTTTTTTAAATCAACTTATTTTTTTCCGTTCTTTCGAATGGTGTAAGCAGAAGTGTGTGAAAGTCATCGCCAGACCCCGAAAAATACATTTTTATTGACTTTTCACGTTTTCTTTTGTAATTTCATTATGCGTTCGACATTTTGACAAGATCGTGGAGACATAAATGATGAACAACTTGTTGGTCAACCGCAAATTCCATCAAAACTACGTGAATTCATCAAAGATCAGCCAAAATCTTCATTGAAATTATGATTGATTGATATATTATAATTATAACATCAATTATGCTCAAGTTGCATGACGACCAAAATTGCTCAGATTTCAACATTCGAAGGACATCATCAAGGGGGCCAAAACGGACAAAAACTTCAGTTACAACATTGTGACTGATCCAGAAACCAAACGCTAAAGTGTCGAGTGGAAGGTGCCAGATCAGAGGGGCCAAAACCCAAAAAATCTCGTTTGGAGAAGTCAAAAGTGGAGACAATGTTGCTATGCTTTTACGATTCCAAAGGCAGGTAAACTGATATGATATTTCGCCACACAAAAAATCGCCAAAAACACTGAGGTAAGTCTTAATACAGAAAGCGTTTATATTAACTAAGCGTTTTAGCTGCCTAAAAGTTGACAGGTACGTCAGTGAGAGTGCTACCAATACACAAAAAAATCGACTCGATAGAAAAGATACAACACACGCAATTTGAAAATTCCCGTTACTTTTTTATCATAACTAGTACATTTGCTTTTTATTCTGCCGCAAAATTGTATAAATTATAAACTATAACTGTTTCGGTGGAGTATCTTTCAATGTAAACATGCAAGTCAGTGTTTACCGCTTTTAAACCAAAGAAAAGTATATATGTATCACATATCTATGTTATATTATTAGTGTGTTGTTTTTTATGTCTTCCGCGAGTAGTTATTATCAAACTGCTGTGGCCACATTCAATTTAAGTTTGACAAGTTAATCCAATCTATCAATCTATAAATAATATTTCTGTTGTTGTTAGACTGCCGCAGATAAAATAAGGCTTGTGTCGAGAAAGCAACGTTACTCCTTATTTGTCTTTCGTTTATTGCTACATTTCCTATATCTGTGGTCGGTCTTTCTGTCACTGAGAATCTCCACTGATCCGTTTCTCCTAGGGTTAAAGGTCGCCTATATAATTTCTAAAAGATAAACAAGTGTGTAGTAAATCTGCCTTCGTATAACAGTAGATACGGAATTCAGAGATTTGAGTGAAGTACATTCGTAGATTTAAGAGAGTAACTATCTGAGTTGAGTTGCCACCAGGTCATAAAGAATGCAGGGGTCTAAATAAGTCCGCATTGAATTGTATTTCAAGAATTTGTTTTTGTTTAGCCTAGGTCGTTTTGGATTAACATGGAAACATGATTTTTGTCTATACAGAGTGTCTCTCAGTTTGTGTGTCTCAGATTTAACTAGACTTACCTGGTGTTTCGTTTACCCGTTAGAGGGCACCAAAGTTAACAAACATTTTTTTAAAGATATTTCATTTGTATCCCTCTTCTTGGTCCTGTTAGATTAACTAATCGTCTCGACGACCAGAGTTAGATTTTCTGCAAAAATCCTGCCGGAATTTTCTAACGATTTTATATACACGACAGCACCACCGCATATAGAGTGTAACATTTGCTCCTTCCTTGAAATGTTCTCCTGCCAAGTTGCAAAAGTATGAAGCTGTAAATAAGACTGTGGTGTCATTAGAGTCGTCTAAATTATAGACTTTTTTTCTCCGGAGGCCTAGAACAGAACGATGCTTATTTGGAGCTGACAGATGTTGTGCTACGTAAACGGAATATATTGCTTTTGTTTACACCGTTTCCCAGCCAGAATGAAAAAAAAAAATGCTCTAGTTTCGTCGAGAACAAATACATACATTGACGAGACGTCCATAACTACCCCAACAACAAAGAAGGAACATGTAAACAGCACCGAAGGTTGTTCGTAACTGTTATAAAAATAGAAATATAATAATGCCCGAACATAAATAGCCTGTTCCATAATGTTCTTTACATTTAGAAATATCGCATAATTGATTTATTGATAGAGTAGATATTAATAAAAAAATATACAGGGTGGTCATTAAGTAATTGTACATGATTGTATGGTAGATTTGTGACTTGAAAATATTACGATTTGAGCCAACTTGCCTTAATAAAATATTGATAATAAAAAAGATACAGGGTGTTATGAGTGAATTTTGGACATTTATGCAAAAAAAAATATTAAAGGCGCGGCATTGTAAGAACAAAATTGTATACTTGTTAACAACCGCTAAACTTAACGGTTTTCGAGATAATGGAATTTTAAAAATCGGCTACATAATTCTTCTTTAATTCATACGAGAAATATTAACGTAGAAATCGTATACGCTTATCATGTTTTTACATCAACAGGAAGAATATTAATGTAATAGTAGGAGTTGACATCAAAAATTTAAAAATTTTTAAAAATTTTTAAAATTAAATAAAAGCAGTTAAAATAACGAGCGTTCAAATAAAAACGTGGTCAAGTTGGTTCTGAAAATTTGGACGTAGGGCGTAGCGTATAGCAAATGAACTTAAACGTCATCTGTCAAAGCGCTATATCGCCGCTATCAATTTGAATATTTTCGTTTTAAAAAGCGTTTAAAATGGTGTTTTCTCAAGAACAAAAAGTGTTTATCATAGAGTCCTACTTTAGAAATGGACGCAAGATTGATGGAATATGGAAGTATTCTATTGAGGAATGTTTCATAGAATTTCAAAATCAATTTCCCGGCGTTGTTGAGTACAAAATTTTTCAAAGTGCAGTTCAGCGTTGTGTTAATGTTTTTCGTGAAACGGGCAGTGTAACAAGAAAAGAAGGAAGCGGCCGACCTAAAAAGCGGACTGAAGAATTAAAAGAAAATGTCCAACAAATAATGGAAAATGCGCCAAGAACTTCTGTACGTGTTTTATCACAAATGGTGGGAGTATCAGTCGGTACCTGCCACACAGTGTTAAAAAAAGATTTGCGTTTGTTCTCCTATCGTTTAACTTGTCAGCAAGAACTTCATGAAGTTGATTTTCCGCGACGGGCTGTATTTTGTGAATGGTTTTTAAACAACTACGGTGAACTTCATAATATCACCTTTTTTTCTGATGAAGCCTGGTTTCATTTAAGTGGTTACGTAAACTCACAGAATATGAGAATGTGGTCTTCTGAAAAACCAGATAACTTTTTTGTCGAGGGCCCTCTACACGCTCAAAAAATTGGAGTTTGGTGTGCTCTCAATCGAAGGAGGATTTATGGACCTATTTTTTTTAATGGTACTCTTACTGCGCAAAGGTATAGAGAAGAAATTATCGCTCCTTTTGTTAACCAGCTGGAAGAAAACGAAATTACAAACTTTTACTTTCAACAAGATGGCGCAAGGGCACATACGGCAGGCGAGACGATGAATATGTTGAGGGAAGTTTTCCAAAATCGACTAATAAGTCTCAATGCTGAACATGAATTTCCACCGAGGTCATGTGATATTACGCCGTGTGATTTCTTTTTGTGGCCTTACCTTAAAAACACTATTTTTGAACTGCCTATTCCTGATTTAAACCATCTGCAGGCTCGACTTATAGACAAGATTCGTGAAATTAACAATACCCCGAGCATCTTAGAAAATGTCTTTAATTCTTTGAGGAACAGGTGTGAAAAGTGCTTGGAACAAGGAGGGGGACACTTTCAGCAGCTGCTTTAATTTATTGTTATAACAAGGAGGGGGACACTTTCCGCAGCTCCTTTAATTGTTTGTTATTGTTATCACGATTATTCTTTAAAATAAAGTTATATAGTCATTAACGTTATTGAAACTGACAGCTGCTATACAGCTCGTTGAGAAATGAGGTTAAGTTGGTCGCTATAAGCTACTCCCTACGTCCAATGGGTCAGAGCCAACTTCGACCACCTTTTTATTTGAACGCTCGTTATAAACTAAATAACCATAATTAGAAATGAATTTTACACATATTAGGAAAATAAGACACTAAGCTAACTAACATTACAAGTTTAATTATGTCAAAGTAAGTATTCGATATGTCCACCATTCTCTTCGATGCATTTATCCATACGTTCCATAAAAGACCTCATATTAAATAACATGATTGGTCCAAAAGAAACTGCAGTTGCATTTATTTCTTCCCAAAGTTGATTGCGAGTGTTTATGGGACTTTTATAAACAAGTTATTTCATTGCGCCCCATACGCCAAAATCGAGAGGATTAAACTCTGGGCTACGTGCTGGCCAAGGGAAATGACTACCACGACCAATTCAGGAAAGTTGGTATTTAAATATTTTCTGACTCCTCTCATATAATGAGGAGGTGTACCATCTTGTATAATCATCATATTTTGCCTGAAATTTAGTGGCAATTCTTCCAAAAGATCAGTGAAGTCATTTTGTAAAAAATGTAAGTAGTTCTCACCATTCAAAGTATGCGGGAAATCGTATGGCCCTAAAAAATGGTCACCAATGATCCATACATTTATTTTGAATTCGTGTTTAAAATATCTTTCTCTTTTAAAATAAGGATTTTCAGATATCCCAGATATGATTATTTCTTAAATTAAAAATACCACGGCGGCTAAATGTTGCCTCGTCCGTAAATAATGTTCTATTAATAAAGGTGGGTGGGATCAAGATTTTGCCTATTTCGGATATCATTTGCAAATTGGTATCTTAATGGTAGATCTGCTGGCAATAAATTTTGCACAGGCGTAAAATGGTAGGGGTGATATTTATCGAGGTGTTTTTTTAAAACTGAAGTTTTACTGATTCCTAAAGCTGAAGATAACCTTCTTGTACTAACTTGAAGATCATCTGCAACGTGAACCAATTTCATCACCTTGATCAGGCGTAATGATTCTCGGTCGGCCTAAATTATCACGTTTAGGACTAAATGAACCACTTTCGCCTAAATTCCTAAATAGATTTTCAAATGTTTGGTGATTAAGTTGCAGCCTGTTTGGATATCTTCTGAAATATTCCCATTTCGCAGAACGTTCGTTGAAATATTGCTGGCAGTAAATAGTAACCATATCTCTCACTTCTGTATTAGAGAAATTATTGTCTCGGCATTTTCTGTTATTCCTTAATTATCAGAAATACTTAATTAAAACTTTTTCAAACGTCATACATTATGAAAACAAGAATGTTTAGCTGTTAAAATCATTCGTGACTTCCGTCTACTATGTTACTAGGACATTCCGTCTCGTAATGAATTAAAGAATTATGCAGCCGATTTTTAAAATTCGATTACTTCGAAAACCGTTAAGTTTAAAGGTTGTTAACAAGTATACATTTTTGTTCTTACAATGCCGTGCCTTTAATATTTTTTTCCCAAATATTTTTTGAGCAAAAAAAGTTTAGCGTACAATATTTTATTAAGACAAGTTTGCTCAAATCGTAATATTTTCGAGTCACAAATCTACCATAGTTCTATGTACAAATACTTAAGGACCACCCTGTATATAGGGTGTGAATTAAAGAATGGGTCAAACTATACCACTAGATTCTACGACTGAAATTATTGGGGAAAAGTCATATATAATGTTGCTCATAAACGGTTAGTTTTCGAGATACAAAGTGTTGAAGTTGAAAAAATAAACACGATTTTCAGGTATATTTGGGAGATAGGTTAAGGGATTTTTTTTTCTGATTTGATATGAGGAGTTTTAACGGGGACCGACACCATTTGCTGCGACTTCACGTCAGTACAAAAAACCAGTAGCGTGCAAACTATATTTTCGAGACTCTTTTCTACAAAACAAATGTCCCGCCACTGTGTAAAGCGGAAATAAATAAAGCTTTTCAAATTTTCAATGATTTCCAGCATAAAATGTATACTTGTTGAATATCACTGAGAGGCTCCATTTTTGAAAAAACTGCGTTTCGTAAACAATCTTAAATATAATTAATGTTTAATTAATTTTTTTCTTAGTTTTCTTGACCCACCCTGTATATTCTGCGTAATTTTTAATGTGAGATTTAAGTAATAGGTTAAGTTTTTATACTCAGATATTTCCAATGCCAAGATTTTTAAACTGGAACAAAATCTTTAAAAATGTATTTTTAGTTTGGTTAAAATAATTGTTCTTCGTTATAAGTCAAAGGGTAATGTTAGAGCGTCATACAAGATATTTTTTGAAAGACTACATTACATATTTCAAAATTTTGTTAGGTGTTATCAAACAATGTTCTTCAATACCAGAAATCTAAGTATGTACCTATGCAAAATACAGGGTGGTCCCGATGTAATGTTCCAAAATTCATGCGTAGATTCCCCAAGTAAAAATATTGCGATTTAGCCGAACTTATCTTAGTCCAAGAGTTTATAGTTAAAGAGATACAGGGTGTTAAATGTAAAATATTATTTCAGTTTTTTTTAATTTATTCCTTAACAAATGTAAATATCCTCACAAAATTTTGGGGATTGGAGTTCTTTGAGTAGAGAAATTGAAATATGTTCACATTTTGGTTAAAGTTCATAGAGGGCGCTAGCTGCAGTAGACTGAATGTGTTAAAAACGACATAACTTTTTTGTACTTTAAGGTGTCTCATCTTTGGTAACAAATTCTTATTTTTCAACTTTTTTTGCACAAAAAAAGGTATACTTTATTAAAGTAGCTATCTCGCACCGTTTTCGAGATATTTGGCTTTGAAACTTCCAATGCTGTTGCATTAAATTACAATTAAGTACCTACAGGTATTATTAATTTAGTGGTAAAGTTTCTTAAGTAGGATTTGGACGCAAATCAAATAATTGACGTCTTCCACTTGTCTTATTACTGTCATTTGTATGCTAATTTCTATTAAGTATTATTCGTATCTAATTAAAATCACATCTTAGCTTACAAATTAAATTGTATACTCGTACATAAATGTGAGATAGAATGCCGAGGTTTTCGTTTTTGGAGTTACATGAAATCAGTTGTTTATGGAGAAACTATAAACACTTGAGAAGAACTTTAGTAGCAGGTTTTAAATGCTGCAAAGTCATTTCGCATTAAGGATTTATACTTTAAAATAAGACAATCTTTTAATAAACGTGTTGATAAATGTATTGAAGTTAGAGGTGGATATTTTAAGCAATTATTGTCAAAAAGGCATATTTTTTTACTAATGTTTACTATTTTACTGTTCATTACAATTTTTAATTCTAAATAAACCCTTGTTTTTGACATTTCTAAATTATTTTAATTATTTCAACTATTAGCATTGGAAGTTTCAAAGCCAAATATCTCGGAAACGGTGCGAGACAGCTACTTTCATAAAGTCTACCTTTTTTGTGTAAAAAAAGTTGGAAAATAAGAATTTGATACCAAAGATGAGATACCTTTAAGTACAAAAAAGTTATGTCGTTTCCAACACCTTCAATCTACGGCAGCTGGCGCCCTCTATGAACTATAACCAAAATGTGAACAAATTTCAATTCCTCTATCCAAAAAACCCCAAACCCCAAAATTTTGTGTAAATATTTGCATTTATTAAGAAATAAATGGAAATAAACTAAAATAACATTTTACATTTGACACCCTGTGTCTCTTTAACTATCAACTTTTGGACTAAGGTAAGTTCGGCTAAATCGCAATATTTTTGCTTCGGGAATCTACCCATGAATTTTGGGCCATTACCTCGGCATCACCCTGTATATTTATTTTTCACTTAGGCGATATAGCTTGTTTATTACTAGGAAACGAAATAGGAAAACAACGTCATATCACTCTAGGGCGAATAAATGTTGTTCATTTTCCCTCATGAACAATTCAGAAAAATTGTCATCACTAGGTCCTTTGACTCCTGCTATTATACGAGATATTTTGTTGGACGTTATGGTATCTTCTACATATCTTGATGCTACAGTATCACTCTTCCATTTTCCATGTCTTTTCAATGTTATCATATCTGCACCTGCATCTACGAGTAGAGTTGCCGATCTACGACCCAAACAATGACCTGTATACATTTTAACATGTGCGTAGCCGATACCAGTTTTTGTGTCGTTAATTTTTACTACAACAACGATTCCTTTGTCATCTCATCTCAACTCATCTCTTCTTAATCCTCTAAAAACACCCATTACCAGAACAACCTACAATAACAAAAACCTATTAATTACATGTAATGATATAGCCAATTATTTCTTATATTACCTTTTCCAAAAGATATGTATGACTTGATGCATCTCTAATAAATTTCAAAATATCCCTCTTGTCAATATCTTAGATTCTTTTGGAATATATCCTTTCGATATTTGCTTCAAATAAGCCTCTTAGCGATTATATTCTCCTATATTTACTTTTCTGTGCACTAATAATGTGGTCTTCAACATTGAATACTTTGTCGACAATGTGTTAGGACCGAATGATTCTGACTAAACGATGTATAAGAAATATAAATTATCAAAAATTATAAATATTTCTTTAAAGTGATAAAAGGTAATACACACTAGTTCTTGGAAATATCCCATTAATATAGTTTCACTAACAGCTGTCACTGAATTTCTGCTTGTTCAAGTCTCAAAACGTTTATATTCTTTTTCATACAGTTATTTAGATTTCTTAGGCAGTAATTCTTCATTGGCTTTATTGGCTCTAGCAGCAACTATTGCTGGACTATTATTCATTTTGCTTTTTCAATATGTCTCCTCAGAATCAAACATCAAGCTATCAAAATCAACAAATTTTCGGGTGTCATCTTGAATACATCGTTTATAAATTGAAAAACTGGTTTCATTCTCATTTACATTTAATTATTAAATTTGAAATAAATGTAAAATCAGATGTCTAAGTAAAAAATAAAACGTTGTATGCATCACGGGATATACTAGGATGATTATGTCCTTAGGCGACATGCAACTGTCGCCTGCGGGCATAAACATCCCTGTATCTCTCTTGGTACATAATTAACTATTATATTAAGTTCTATGTGACACATACACAATGTTCTAAGGAAAATTAACAAATGCAAAATTCTAAGTGTTTTCATGTATGTTATGGTGGGGGAATTACACGAGCCATCGGTATCGACTACAATTGACGCGTTTGAACCGATGGCACATGGCCTGGTTGAGTAGTACTTCCATTCTTATGAAGATGCCAAAAAAATTGGTCAACTCTTGGATAGCCTCAAAAGACTTGTCGTTTTTGCTACTCAAATTAAAATGCTGACAGAAAGATCTAAAAAACTAGTGACTAGCGATGGGCAATAACTTCAGTGATATGTTTTTTACTATTTTTTTAAAATAAGGTATCAGTTTTCACAAAAAAAAAAAACAGCGAGAACTTATTCAAGATCCCCATACCATTCCAAGAGATATAAAACACGTCGGCAAACCTAAATTAGAAACTTGCGCGAGATTCCTTTATTATTTGCGTAAATAATTCTCTAATTTTCTCCACTATTTGCTCGTCCAATACCTGCAAATTTGCAACAGTGTATACCCCAAAACCGTTTCTGTGCAAAGTGAAAACGCAAACAGCGTTAGAAAGTCGGAAGCAGAGCCGCAATAAACTTTTCACCGTATAGACGTTACCGAACCCTCATAAACAAATTAAAAAGCAGTAACAATAAAATTAATTTACGGCCTTTAATAGTACAGCGCACTTAAGGCGGCTCGCGGTGTCGACCCGTAGTATTAAAAAGGCATAACGTAGTATCCTACTTCCTTCGTTTCATAATTATTAACACCTCCAGAGGCCTGCTAGATCAGATACCGACCCGAGACGAGCGGGACTTGTATCTTTCTTCCCACTTAATTCTGTGATGGAATTAAAAACGAAATAACGTGTTGAATATCATCAATATCAAGATGAGATAAAAAAAACAACGTCCACAAATGGTAGGTAAGGAACAATAGCTCGTTCCAAGAGCGGATTGAAAAGAAAGCGATGTGGTTAATGAGATTTTTAATAGTGAATTGAAATTAGTAAAAAATGTACTAATAAACAATTAACACCCTGATAATTTTGTTGAATTTCTATCCGTAAATAAATGTAATCTAAGGAAAATCCTAAGTAATCTAAAATATTGAAGGAGTTGACTTTTCAAGTCATTCTAGCATAACAGCTGAACATACTTCAAAATCTCATTCGTTTTTCTGACAAGAACAATTTCTCCTGTAACTCCGTTCAAAGTTTTCACAGGCACCTTTACGGACATACGAAAATTCTTCGCGACAAGAGAAGTTAATTACCAACATCAGTTCTCATTTAACGCTTAGATGGGTATTATTGGAGATTACCTTATTCGACACTTCTTTCTTCCATTAAGGTTATATAGCAACACATGCCGTGATTAATGATTTCACGAACAATATTAACACAATGGAAATACCTGTCAAGCCTCATCAGCTTTTCAGGAAGTCTCTTTGTAAATAATATAATTATATATAAAAAAGTTAGTATTTTCGTAGATTTCAGTACCTAAAACCTTGATGGTTTGATCGTTTTTTGCACCTGTTTATTCGTTTTACTGCGGCGTCTTTGAAAATACTCAGGTGGCATGACATAACATTCCTATTATTTGATAAGCTTTAGATTATTCAGTTATTAAATGTTTGAAATTATTTGTCTTTGCGGAAAACACTATTTAAAGAATATGGGGACCTTAAATCACAGCTATGTAACAAGCGAAAGTGTGAACGTGAATTCTTTTGCGACACATATCGCATTCTGGATTTCCGATTTGCGGATATTGGATGCAAAGCACAGACAGCAACGAACTATTTAACATAAGTTTAATGGTAGTCATTCACTGACGGCATATAGAGTGTTATATATTTATTGTAATGGGAGGTTGCTGGGGTTAAAATAGTGGGTCAAAGACGAAAAAAAACACGCTTTTCCTAAATATTATTTGACACGTAGTAGATATAGCTTGATGCATAGGAATTATTGTTGGTGCCCAGTATTTAATGATCATGTTCGAGTAAATGTCCAAAGTTATCACCATAATCTCCTAATAGAACACCTTCTAGTTAATTTAGAAGTACACGGAATACGTCGCTAAAAATTTCGGTGTAGCCAAGGTAAGTTTGCTTACAACTTCCAATTTTTTGATAAATCAATTGTTTTCACCTTCTAAATAAGTTACTCAAAAACAAAGTCTGCTGCTGTAGCCATTTACGGCGTGCCTTCGAGCTTATTTTATGTTAAAGTAGTCAGTTATTTCGGGGTCGACAAGATGTATGATGATTAAAACTTTCAGGATCTTCGTTCACGGGCGAATACGTAAGTAGATTTGGAAAGGCTTATTACCATCGTAATTGCCTCAAGAAATCGATGGGAAGGATAAAGAGTCCTCAACTTCGCGCGGCAAACTTATTTTTCTTTCGTGCCTCTATAATGAAATAGCAAGTTTGTTGCTTGTTAAAATCATCTAACGGTATGAATGAAAAGGTTGATCAAAGCGAGATTGCGTTTTTGTGACTGTTTCTAGAAATTCCATAGTAAAGTTTTTAAATAATGGCACTTTTGTATCGGGATCAGGTCAAGGCTCTTTTTTTAAAGGCCATGCCAAAATGTCCTCTTCCCTTGAATGAATCTGCTCATAATATCATGCCCTAGTTTATATTTTGGTTATTTGAAATAAATGAAGGAATGAATGAGTTAAGTATATACACGGAATTTTGCTACTACTTATAAAAGCAGTATCAACTGTGAAGTCTCTATACAAGTGCTTTGATTTGTTGGATTGTTTTTACAATGCAATGCGAAAAAGAAACGAATCCTATTTTGACTTATTGCCATGCAACCTCAATCTATATGCACATAGTAATTCGCAAATCGGCTGTTTTGCAAGACGCAATTTCTGAAATAACGAAGAAATACGCGCATACCTTCTAAGGCAGTGCCACTTAAATCCTACATTTGAAACCGTAAATGTGTGGTATTCACAATTGTCGATCGCTAACTAGACATCGAAGAGATACGAGGAGTTTTTGTTCATCGGTATTTCATCCGGAGCGGCATCGATTGCATTTCTCTTATGAGTTATTTAAAACATTCAGTAATTGAAGTAATTTATTCTAGAAACGCAAAGCTACGGTTAGTTTTAGTCCAGGAATTGTTTGTTGGAAATGAAATTATACTAATGTATTAGGTACCTATATTATATTCTAGTTAAGTATGGTAAAAGTATATTTTCCAAGGGTAAATTACATCGATAATTTGCTGTTAAGACGAAGAAGAGCAAATATTTTAAGTACATAAAACAGTTGTTATTTACCAATCTGCCATTAAGAGAGTTTGTTTCATTCGGGACCAATGAAGCTGAAATCTACACGACAAAGTCGATGTTGTTTACTTCCTTCCTTTACCAGGAACTAATGAATCCTTTGAAGAAGTTATAGACACAGGTCCAAACTGAAACAGACGGTAACAAATACCAACAACAGAGTCATTGTGGCCCATAGTAAAGATTCGAAAAAAATACTTTGTCGGTTCTGAACCAAAGCCATCAAAGTTACTTTCAATTTACCATGTAGAGCATTATGGATTTGTCAGTAAACTCACTGATTTTAAAAGCTGTATGTATCTACTGTTAATCTATATTATAGCAGAACAGATCAAAGTAACAGACACTTTAAATGAAAAATGTACCAAAAATTATTTTGTCCAACAGTTGCAGTTTTGTAGGTGTTTCACGGCTTCGTTTTTAAAAGATCCGTAAACTTCTCCGACGACCGAGATAGTGCAGAACTAGTGTACGCTAGAGAACGATGTCGGAGATGTCTGAGTAGCCTTACCAGATAATGTCGTCCATCAGAGAAGAAATTTCAAAAATAATCTCTATCTCCAGCCGACCGGTCAGCGTCATATTCCCGAGAGCCGACATCGTACTAAAGATCGTCCAGGTTTCGAAGCGTTCTTGTTACATAGGCGATCGAACGTTAACTCTGATCACTTGCACTTATACAACCAGAGTACGTGTGACATAGTACAGTCATCGAAGCTTTTCACCTCCGAATTCTTTGAAACTGAACCGATCGACTTGATATTTGGCAGATAGTTAGAGAAAAGGTGAATGGAAATTAGTGATATAGCGCCGATGACGCTTCCACCCTGTTGGGGGTTGACACCCCTTCTCGGGGGTGGAATTATTTTCAAAAATAACGCTGGAAATCGATAGAGAATCAAATTTTGGGCAAAAAATATTCAAAGAATTTTTTCGAGAAATCGATAGTTTTTTGTTATTGACAAAAACAGATGGGTTGCTCATATTTTTCAAGGAAAAATGAGCAGTAAACGCTGTACCATTTCCATCAGAATTAAAATTAATCGTAGACCCTTTACAATTAGTTTTGTTTTAGTGTTTTTCATACGATCCTGAAGTTAGACCGGTTTAAAATGTGTATATTTTGAATAATGTACGGTAAAAGTTGAAAACGTATTTTTGATTATTAAAAAAAAATTGCATTATTTATGTAATAACTCTGAAACTATGAAAGATACGTAAAAAATGATATACAACAAAAATGTAACTTTCTATTTCAACAAATATTTTGCTTTTTTTATTCCTATAGCATAAAAAATAAAGGAGATATCGCCGCTTGAAGTATCCATTTTAGTGAAAAAACGACCTGTCTCGAGCCCTTCGATCCTTTCCCTTTAAAAAACGAAGGACTTAAAAGGTTTTATATGCAAACGATCTTACAGCTCTTGAAATTATCTTTAAAATGCTTTTTTGTAGGATACTATAGCTTCAAAATTAACCGAGTTATGGTAAAAAAACCAATGACATTTTTTCGGAGCAAAATAG
Source organism: Anoplophora glabripennis (assembly GCF_000390285.2). Lineage (NCBI taxonomy): Eukaryota > Metazoa > Arthropoda > Insecta > Coleoptera > Cerambycidae > Anoplophora > Anoplophora glabripennis. The sequence goes on along the minus strand of NW_019416401.1, from coordinate 798,405 downwards.
GCTTTCTCATTTTTATATATTATATATTATATTATACAAATAAAATAAGTAAAAAAATTTAGTGTGATTATTTATATGCAGCGTAGCAATTTTTTTATGATTGATTATATTTAAAAATCGATTATAATAAAAATATTTTACATTAATATTGGTAAAAGGGTAGTTTATAAGAGTTGAAAATGGCAAAAGTAAAATATTCTTTCATAAACAATATAAGGGAATTTTTATTTTAAATTATTGCACAATTATAGCATTTCAAGATTTAAAACGTAATTTTTTATCATTTTTTAGCACAGGGGTGATTTATAAGGGTTGAAAATTGTTGTGAGATACAAGTTCTTTCATAAGCAATGAGGGAATTTTTATTTTAAATAATTGCACCGTTAAAGCATTCCAAGCTTTTAAAAAGTAATTTTTTATAATTTTTGTCAATACAGGAGTGGTTTTTGGTGATTAAATAAGTATTTCTTTGACACATTACAAGGAAAATCCGGAAGGAATAATTAAAGCGTCAGCATCAACAATGACTGGCGTTGGATGTAAATATCAGTTTATCTGTCATTAATTATTTCGCACATGAAGTATTGCTAATTTGCTCTCAGGCAATGTTGTACGAGTATTTTTACGACGTAACTTCTCGAATGTTTTGCCTCGCTTTGATCTGTGCGACCGCAGAAAGTGCCGGGACTTTTCATTCACTGTTTGCCAACCAACGTACCGTGTAATAATGAAGGAAAACATTTAATTTATACGATATACGCCTCCGTTTGTTGGATCTTCTGGAAAAGGATTCATTCCACGTGTTTTAATTGGTTGGTAGCTGTCTTTTTTCTGTACGAATAACCAGAGTTGTGAAATTGCACTAGGCAGTTTCAATTTATTATTATTAGGCTTAGTGCACGTGTAGAGTCTAACAGAGATGGCGCGGGGGTCGGTGGCCTTCACAGCTGACTCGCGTTTTGAACTGTTCAGTTATTTACGGAATCTTGTAGTAGTTGGCGTCGCGTCGATACCTTTCTTTTTTACGTCTGCTGTAGATTGTATACGCCATGTGTATTTAAGTAACTATTTATAAATAGTGACATAATTTACATTAACAACTATTAGTTGGAGGGAAAAGTGAAGTAAAATGACAAAAGAGAAAAGAAATAGACGGGAATTATTTCAAATGTGGTTTGACAGTGATCCCGAAGGTTACAGGGACGTACGTATTAAAGGAAATGACCTGTTTTGTACCGTGTGTGAACGCATTATAAATCCTTGTTACAAAATTATCTGAAGACTCTTAGTCCAAGCATTCTGTCACGGCCTAATGCTAAATTTGCAGAAATTATTACCCGGACAAAGAAAAATAGGACCTTATAGAAAATTGAATTTTAAATTGAGTTTCTTGTTCTTTAAACTCGATCCAAAATATCGAACATGGTTAAAAAATATCGCAAAGTTGCAAAAAACGGTTTTTCTAAAATAACTAAAATATATAGCATCTATTGAAAAATTTTAAATGAGAAAGTTGTAGGTTTTAAAAAGATCTATCGACTGATCTTTTGTAAGTATCGATTGCTTTGTTACTTTTCGAGATATATCGAAAAAACCGTTAAAATCTTCTCTTTTCTCTTCTGTAACTCGTTTACATTACCCTTTCCATATTTGCTATTTACTGCAAGCATAGCCCGCTGCAAGCCAAAAAAGTACATTTTTAAAAAATTTAAAAATATTAATTTTCGAGATATATCGATATTTTGAAAAAAAAGCCGCTTTCGAAAATTGGCTAGATCTTCTCAGCGGATAGCCTTACAGAGACGATTTTCGGTTTATTTTCTTCGTAAAGAGTTATATTATCATGCTGTTAAAAAATGTTGACGATTTTATTAATTTTAAGGATAAAAAAATGACTGAAAAAGTTGCACTTTTTTGGGTATGTTTTTTTGAAATAACTATTTCAATGTTTATATTATGAAAAGAAAGAAACTGCTGAAATTTTTTCACGAATTTAAAAAAAAAATGTTTTTCTACGACCTTCTGGAGCCGAGATAATTTTTCTATTTAAAAAAAATTTTGAGGGAGCAATTAACATTTTAACATTAACATAAATAAAAAGAAAACAATAAATAAATAAGACAAATGATCAGATTTGAGAGGAAAATACATATTTTGAATGTGTTCGAGATGACCAAAAGGGCGTCAGATATGACTCAGATGACAAGGGCTCAAACAAGCGCTCTGTATATATTCTTTTAGTGAATTTACAAAATATTGTTTTATTTTTTCTGAACCTACTTTCTGAGTTTATCTTTGTGCCAAATTTTTTTTAAAGCTCAAATTAAAGGGAGATGAAATGAGGTAATAGAAGCAGAAATATAGTAGACGATATATCTTATCTTTAGAACACAATTATGGTGCCAGTAACGCCAGTTAAGAACATGCTGGCCCTAGTTATACAACTTGTCCCTAGTTATATAGCTCCAAGTGGTCAAAGTCGACGTTCGATCACCTCTCTATTGGGAACGGTTCGAAGCCTGGGTGATCTTCGGTACGATCTTGGCTCTCGAAAGTCTGGCGCTGCCGCGGTCGACTGTAAATAGAGATAATTTTTGGAGTTCTTTCTCCCTTTCTTTAATATTGTTTTGAGACACATAATAAGCAAAAATGTAAATACAATAAAATATGTATATAAAAAGAGGTCCCTTCACAGAATTCAGCGAGCGAGCAAAACGTAGCCAGTCCGACACTGATTATGCTTTCTGGTTCTTATATAGCTACAATCCACCGCCGCCTCGACCAAGCACACACAACGCGATATAATGAAGAACATTCATTATACCTCCTGGCATGAAATTACATCATTGTTGTTCGATATTATTAATGCTAACTTTATTTATTAGTAATCCGCAATGTCGGGTGAGGTGATTAATTGGCGGGTTTATTTGTCGTCTATTCTTGAACATTGAGGCTTTATTAGACGGTGAATACCAGCGAGACTTTCAAATAGTTTTATTAGGTTAATGTTCGAGTCGTACTTTTTTTTAAGTAAGTCAACTTTATAATCTAGTTTGTTGGATATGATTTGCACAGGCGTTTGAATAGGTCTTAGCGCCTTGAGAAAATTCATGATTCGATTATTTCTCTAAGTATCGTCAAATTCAACTGCTCATTCATTTCCTTCAATGCTTTTGTATCCTGGCGTTTGTATGGATGTCTGTTCATGTCGCATATTTCTGCTTTTTTGTGTGGGCCACGATCGGAAAAGCGGATGTTTATTAACTTAAAATAAAACGAAAACATTACTTTCCCCGAATTTTATTAGAATTTCCTCACGGAATGAAATGAATTTTCCTGAAAGTGAATCGAATTTTCTGAATTAGCTAATACCGCGGATATTGGCGTTGAGAGGGTCAACAGAAAACGGGTGAAATATTCGCGGTGGGGTAACATTGTAAAAGATTCTGAGAGATATTAAATTTTCTAAATTTCTGAGGGGTTTTCGAAGCGGTATGATTATGAAACCAATCGAAAAGTAAATATTTGTACAGTTACCAAAGAAACAATTCGTTATATTGAATTACCACATCATTTGGAATGCTGACATTGTCTTTATTTATTTACAATATAATATAGTGTACATTTTAAGAATTTTATGTAAAATTACGTCTTAGATCATTATTTATATTATTTTGACACCACCCTAGATTCAAATTTGACCAATATTTTACTATTACCTATTAGGAGTCACTTGGAGCAATTTGCATGTATTTAAAATGTCATAACATTTTTGCACCTCGATATATCTGCCTCTTGGATATATTTTTTTCATTTTTCTATCTGCTTTGATGTTAAATTTATTTGGAATTATACAGGATGATTCACAACTTATCCAAAAAAAAAAAAAATGTGAATAGATGCGGCACGAGAAATGGAGTTAATATTGTTAAAAAATGTTTGTAAAATCCTTATAGTTTCCAAGAAAAAAAATATTCAAGTTGTAGTACTTTCAACTATTACATAGCTGGACAACTAGTCTCTAGCATCATTCACAATACGTATGGAGAGTCACGTGGCCTGAGCTACTCCGAATACTGAAATCCGATTTTACAATCGTCGTTGCGATAGTGTTTACAAAAGTTTTTTTTGGATAAGTTCTGAGTCACCCTGTATACAATTTTAAATCCTAATTTAAAATTCCGCAAGCCAGATTCAGTACAGAATTATCCACCCATAATTTCTGTAATTTAATTTTGTATTCTCCATTAAAACGTATCTGCTTCGTATAACATTTATTGGATTCTGCCACAGATTGCGAAATTTTTAATAATGATTAATGAAATGATTATGAGATATTAAAAGCATTTATACAGAATTTTTAAAAGTAGCAATTTTATATTCAACTCAACTTTGTCCGTCAAGCTCTTGGTGGGTTTGTACGTCGTTTTGAAGATGTTCCTAGGTCATTTCCCATTTTCTTTGAAGACTCGCTCTTAACAGGAAATAATTACGTATGCAAATGTAATAAATGTACCGCAGTTATTATAAAAGACTGTGCTATTTTATTTTCCAAATTATTATCCATAATCTTCAATCAAATTTTCGTATTAAGTATCTTTTCTCATTTAAGTGTTAAAAATTACAAACCGTAACCTTACTGTTTTGTGCAATTCTTGTAATTTGTCGCAATCAATCTTTCCCAACTCTTTCAGTTTATTCAATACCGTGGTTACAAATATGATATATTTAATCAAACATCAGGGGTGCCTCAGGGAGCTATACTTGGCGCAATGTTTATTATTCTTTTCGTTAATGATATCGCGAATAATTTTAACCTCCATGTTGTGCTGTATGCTGACGATTTGAAGACCTATGCTTGTGTCAATTCTGTATATGACCGTAAAAAGCTTATTCTATTTGGTTATACCAAGAATCATTACATTCGTGTTAAAGTAATTAAGATTAATTTGATAAACCTTAAAGGTACATAACTAGAAATATGAAGACTACTATAAAGAAACCAATTAAAATATTTGCTTTAAACAAGTTAATTGCTAGTCCAAGGCATTTTACAGTGGTGGCGATTATTTTAAGTGGACGTTTTTAATTGTTTGTTAGGATTAATTTTCTGTGCTTCCAAATGCCTCCAGATGGCGCCTTGCTTATTTTTAAATTACCACAGACTCCATCTTCACCGCTTCTAATGTGCATTAGGCAAATAGGAACGCTGATTAACCGATTATTCTCAAGACTCCTAAGGCCAGTAGTCCGTAAAAAGCCAGCAGTTCATTTGTTCGTCTAGAGCGGCTCTCGTGCCTTCTTGACCTAATTGTTTTATTGTAAAATAATACTCGTACGTATTTAAAACAGATACAGCGTAGCGCAGCGATTAAGATAGCACTCGGACCATAAAAACTGGAAAACAAACACTCGCGGCCGCCGAACAGATTTCTTGCCGATTTTTTTACGGAGCATAAGAAGAGAAGTTGTAGTGGAATCGGGATTGTAACGAGTGGAGCGAGTTAATTGATTTTAATTAAATTATGCTGGAATGGTTTGTTTTTATGTTCGTACAAATTTTCTTTCAAAGGTCTTCTTCTTTCTGATGTGAAAGAGTTAAAATTGGTTAATTTAGATAAAAATCATGATAACAGTCCAGTGTCTTTATTTTTTCTGTGTATTGTGGAAAAAAGTACCCATCAAAATAATCTCTCTATCACTTAAAAAAATCCACAAAACGTATGCAACGACACCTCGCTCTTGACATCCTTGAATAATGAATTTGGACGCTCTTTGTAAGATTTCTCAGGTCAATATTTGCCCTGTCTCATGTCATGTTTATGGTGAAACACGAGACCGAAACCCAAAAATTAGCTGATGGATATTAACCCTTGCTACATCCAGATAACCACTCAGTTGAAAGCCTATACGGTGTACGCGCTAAAAGAGGCTTAAGATATTTTATCTTAAAAAGTGTCAGCGATACTAATACCCGATGCAAAAGGTTTCTCGAGAACTGCGATAATTAACAAGGGAGATAGGTAAAACGTAATACTCGCTGTACGGGACATTTTGCGGGGGTGTTGTGAGCAGAAAGATAACGTAGATATTTAAAATAAATTACCTCAGTCCTCTTTTATAATCTCTAAAGGCTGCGAATGGTAACTGAGGAAAATACTTAACACAAAGGGAATTTTAAAATGATGTGGATAGGCTGACATTCCTTTTTCTTAATTTTTTTCATGCTCGCTTTGGATTTCTTCTACCTTTGTCTGTGGTTTACTGCGATGTATGTACTTTAAGAAGTACAAAAGTATTTGTTTTTAAATACGCAAATTCTCTCTGTTGTTGTAATATTTCTTCATGCTCAGGTTTTTATTTTTGGATATATAAGAAACGAGAGGGGTAATCTCGTTAATTGGAAATGAATATAATTTCTTTTTCAACTGTTTTGTGGACCGTAAAAAATATGATTTCTTTGTAAAACATCTTTAATGAGACTAGATACTTACAAATACCATTTAAATTTTTAATATAAATTTTCTGTAAATATACTGAAATTACTATTCATTCAATTTTGCTCTGTCAAATTCACACATTACCTGGAACTCGAAAAAGGCTTTTTTGTTCTGGAATAAAATAGTTATTTTGATGCTAAACTGCGTAATTTGCCCTTATTTTTTTATAGGTGCGATATCAATCAAAAAAACCATTCGAGAATGTAACACAGCTTTACAATCAAACAACATTTTTTCAGAAATTATTAAAAACAGAGGAGAAATTTGTTTTGTGATATTATGTGCTATAAAAATTAATAATCAAAATAATATTATTGAAGTTTTCGCTGCCTTTGTCGTGTGTACATTTAAGAATATTAAGTACGTATTATTATTTTTACATTCCTTCATCAAAAACTTGTCCAGGATCCCGGGTCGGGCCTGGACAAGTCGGACATAGTGACAATCAGCCATTCGTAATTATGTCCTGGTGGGATGAGGGGGTGTCAAATTACGGGGAAGACCCGCTGTGTCCGTTGGTTTCACGTCAAGCGTTATTAACAATAACTCGAAACGCGCTTTTTGTGAGTCTAGACTTATTCTTGATAAGTCCTATTCGTTATCTAGATTGTCTTGATTAATGCGACGTCTGCCACTACTGTGTAGCGATTAAGTTTGTGGGTTAGATGACGGTGGAAATATGTTTCAAAAATTGTAGGCGTTTTAGAGCAACAATTTATTACGTATTCGATGACTGAGAAGAATCTGTAGTTGTAAGTCACAACTGGTTTTTTTAACATAAAATTTGTTAAAAAATATCTAATAGGTATATCGCTTAAAGGAGCAAACTCAGCTGGTTGCCTGTTTCAAATTAAATACAGTATAATACATGCCTATTTCTATTTCAATACTGGGATGACCAGAAGTACGGAATAAAATTCATATCTTTTGAATAAGTTAATTTTTTTAAAACGCCGAAACACGTTAACCGATTTTGATTTTTTCTCATATTTCGGTTATATAATAATTAATTTTCTTAAACCCCCTTACCCCCAGCTACCCCTACTTTTTTTTTCAAATAGGGGGCTCGTTGAAAAGCTTATAGAAAACCGAATCCAGCCATACCAAATAAACAAGTTTTTTTTTTCAATAACAAGATTTTTTTCGTTTAGAAATTGAAACAACTAGATAATTTACAAAAATAAACTCAATGTCGCAAATGCTGAAAATGTCCTCCATTCACTATTTGGCATTTTTCAAGACGATAGTAAAAGCTGTCCACAGCATTCTGAATGACTTCAGCTGGTAAAATATGCATCTCCGCCCTAATCTTGTTCTTTAAATTCTCAATATTGTCCGGTCCATCCTGGTAGACTCTTTTCTTCAAATATCCCCAAAGAAAATAATCCAGGGGTGTTAAGTCGGGGGATCTTGGCGGCCATTCAACTGTACCCCGTCTACTAATCCAGCGATTTGGAAACATTTCATCTAAGTATCTTCGAACATCAATACCAAAATGTGGGGGAGCGCCATCGTGTTGGAACCAAATTCTTTCATTCGGTATATCTGGATCAATTTCATGAGGGAAAATCACAGCTAGAGCAGGTATCAGGTCAAATGTTAGGAAATCCAGGTAGCGTGCGGCAGTAAGATTTTCTTCAAAAAAGAATGGGCCCAAGATTCTGTTGTTGATGATACCTGCCCATACATTAACTTTTTGTGGATGCTGCGTATGCGATTCGCATGTCCAGTGTGGATTTTCCTGGGACCAAAAGCGATAGTTGTGCCTGTTAACCACTCCATTTAAATAAAACGTAGCTTTCTTCGAAAAAAGTACGTCTCGTTGAAAACCATTAGAGGTTTTGTTTGTGACAAAAATACTAGTAGCAAACGGACTGTGCCATCATATAGAAGACAGTCTGTAGATATATGCTTGTATATTTTAATTTTTTATAAACATTTTTATGCAAAAAACACATTTTTTTAAAGGTTTTTGCTTATAAAAGTAAACTAACGAAGCAATCTGAATGATATAAAGAGACAGTTTGTAGAGAATCCGATCCGATAATCCGATCGGATAATTAGAAACAATAAATTCAATACCTAATATTTTTGAAAGATTTCAAAACGCTACATCACAAGAAACGTTCAAAATGCTGTCCTTGGGATGCAATGCATGCTGCGCAGCGTCTCCGCGACAAAAATGTGTGACAGTTTCAAAATAATGACTTTTTCCTAGCACTGGTATTTTACAATTATTGAAATGAATTGAATATACCATTTTTTTTTATTAAAATCTGTTATTAGTTGTATGAAAAATAACAAACTTTTTGCAAAACACAAAACAGTGGCGTTGTATAGTGTTTTGAAATCTCTCAAAAATATTAGGTATTGAATTTATTGTTACACGTTTAGAATCAATAGAAAATGATGAATAGCAACGTAGGTACTTAAGTATCTTGTTATTTGATTTCCCGATTATCTAAAGACCAGTAAATTTTACGAATACATTACAAGAATACTTTATTGCCTCAAATTGATTGTACATTTTAAAAATATTTAAAATTATTTAAAATTATTTAAAAAACCAGTGGCGTACGATTTTTTTTCAAAAAAAAAGACCCCTACTCCGCCAATAACTACGCCCCTGGAGTGTATTTTGGAATAAGTTATCCATGAAAAAATAGTCCCTACTACAAAAATGTCATCCCCCAAATTTTATCTTTAAATTTTTTTGTGAGTGAAATTACAGGAAAAATCATATAAATATTTGAAACTTTTAACACCCTGTATCTCCGCAGGGAAGCGTCCTATCTAAAAATTTTATAGGGCAAATCTTATCATTAACACCCTGTATATTTAAAATTTTGTTATTTCATTAAAATGTATGTAAATTTTATAGCCCGCGTATTATAACAGGCAACTGCCTCCATTTGCCTAAATTGGTTTCCCTTGTTTTTAATTAATAGGTTAAACGTATAGCTTTCGCGAGAGATACTAATTGAGCTTCGCAACTCGTGCTCAATTTGGCTCCGCCTCTTCATCAGAACTAGTATATTTGATTAATTCATTTAAAACCAAATATCATATTCCAACGCAATTTGAATAAATTCAGTTCCGTTTGCCGGAGAATCGAGAAAGATGTGGCGCTCATAGGATCATTTCATTTTGTATTAAGCTTAAAAAGTGAAGACATTTTCACTGGCGCCACAGTTAAATCCATTTTGCATGAAAGAAACTTAATAAATAACCGATATTTTGATATTCGAAGGTGATGAAAAAATTGGAAACGGTAGAACTCCTTTGGATTGTGCAAAGACGAATCTCGATGTGGATGAATAAAATATGATGCACACGTGACTTGATGTGTGTTATGAAAATATATTAGATTAAATCCCAGAAGGCTTTTGGGACCCAAGCCAGAGCCGGCTGTAGCACTTTAGTCTGTAGCCTGTGGAATTTAAAAAAAAAAATTATCTCGGCTCCAGAAGGTTGTAGAGCAACGTTTTTTTTAAATTCGCGTAAAAATGCCAGCAATCGATTCCTGTAATAGACATTATCGAGAAATGAAAATCGAAAAAAATATTCAAGAAAAACGCGACCAAAAATTTTTTATACTTTTTTTTAGTAATTTTTGGACACTTGAAATGAATAAAATCGCTTTCACTCTTTTTTAACATGAAAGTATAACTCATAAGGAAAAAAAAATGAGCCCAGATTCGTTTCTCTACGACTATTGGTCGAGAAAGAAAAGCCGATTTTCGAGATGACCTTTTTTTCGAAAAAATCGATACAACTCGAAAAATTTTTAATATTTTTTAATTTTAAAACAAGGTACTTTTTTCCTTACCGGGGGCTACATTTATAGAAAGTAACAAGTTTCAATACCTTAATTTACAGCAAAAACAAAAAAAAATTGATTTTTGACGGTTTTTTCGATATATCTCGAAATATAGCAATCGATATATTTTAAAATAGGTTTTTTAATAGCTACAACTTTCTCAATTAACTGTTTTTGATTGGAGTTCAAGTTTTATTTTTTTAGTGAAAACCCGTTTTTCTGACTTATATAAATTTTTTAGGTTAACTTCACCGTTTATGGGCTACCGGAAAAAAACACTATCTTTCGTAGATTTTTTTTCTATATCACCATATTTTTTGCTTCCAGGTGGCATTTATTTTGGAAATTTACGACATATTTGATTACTGCTTATGGCTTTCCAAGCAAAACTTTATATGAAGAATAACTTTTTCTCGAAAACAACAATAAAAAAAGTACCCATACGGGGACACACTGAATACTCGATTAAAAAATATATGATCATTTAAGGTTCGCCCTGTATATAAGCATCTATATTCTACAGAACATTCATTGAAAGAAAATATTTCAGAATTTCATCTCGCATTCAGTTGATATTTCTTAGAAATTGATGACTCGCTGTCGTTCGCTGCCCTCACCCTTCTGTCGCGCCATGGCTCGCCGAAAATCAAGCGACCCACTGACTTTTGACAATATTTCTTATGCACTTATCACACATCCACAAATAAAATATTTATTACTGGGAAAGTACTCGGGTTGCCGGTTATGACAGTATTTTTTTTACCGCTACCAACCTAATTTGTTTAACAATAGGCCGTCAACTTTGACAGTTTGTAACTCCGTTATTTTACAACGAATCTTGACGATTTTTTTTTTAACTTAAAGCTCTTTTCACAAGCTGTCCGAATATGTAATAATATATATCACGCGCGTGCGTCATATATTTCATTTTGCAACTAAGGCTAAAAAATAAAAAATAAGTCCAGGTTACAAATTTGAAATTTAAAAAAAAATTCAATGTATTATTGTGAAATCTACCATGAAAAAATACAGCGCGATTGTGGAAGATCCTCGTGATCGTCCAGACTAATAATTAGTTAATTTGTTTATAAGGCCATAACTTGTAAACTATTCAACTTACCGATTCCAGATATCGTGTGAGTTATTAGACAGTGATAAGGAATGAGAGGATGCGATGCCAAAACGTTCTGGTAATAATAACGCAGTTTATAAATGTTTAATTCAAAAGTCATAAATAAACTTCTTCTGTTTATAACTTTTGATCTAAACAATATTTTTTGACGCTTGAGGGTTAGTTTTGTAGGTCTTTGGAAGAGGAAAAAAAGTACTTTACTGTTTTCTCGTGGAAATGAACGGAAAAAAGTTATAAGCGAAAAAAGTGAATTTACGTAAAAATTATACAATTAGCCAGCCTGTGAACAATCTCCCCCCCATTTTTATGATTGTGGAAACTAATATGTTATTGTACATAATATTTAGCATCTATAGTGATAAATTCGGTTCGCCGAAACAAAAAGTCGCGAAATTGTCATTTCCCAGCTTATTTTCCTGGTCTATTCGGTGGGCGAAAGCCAACACCCTCGTCCTAAAAACCACTTATTTGTTCATTGATAAACTGGGCTTTGAAAAAATACGTTGTCACGTAGGTAAATGGAAACCTCTCATGCTCCCGATTTTTTCAATTAACGACCGGTTTCCATCCAGATAAAGTCACAAACAATATGCGTTTCACGGTTATTAAAACTGATATCGGTTTATCTCGGGCCGGTATATAATAATAACCAGCGCAATATCGTTGTCAGTTTGCGTCTGCAAAACCAATATAATGGCATATTTTTCTCTAATATAACACTGATAAAGGGAAAGTCAACAGAGTGGCAGTTTGTTTGATATTTACGTCATTACGCAATGCGGGTGGCGGTAATTCCACAAATTCTGACTGGGATATTCAAAGAGATATGTTTACCTAATTCTCAGATTTATATAATGCAATTTGTTCACTAGGGCATGAGGGTTCGGAAGGGGATCCGCTCGTGCTCCGGAGAAAATATGAAGCGGCGGCTTTGAGGCAGGTACGTATTTTAATAAACCCATTGTTTTGGCCAGGGCCGGCCGAAGGAATGAAACAACGAAGCAGAAAATAAACGAACTTTTTGAATTACGGAGATATTCAATGATGTGCGGTTGGCAGCACTGCGATTGTTGGTAGCTCATTTAATTGTCGTGATATTGTTATGTGAGTCAACGTATTTAAGTGTTAGTGACGATTTTTGAAATATGCTATTTCCTGGGACAATGATGCAATGTATATAACTTTCGCGGAAGCGTTACAACTTTTGAAACAAGCTTACGGAGATGATCCCTGGGTCGTACGCGATGTTACGAGTGGTTTTCGCGATTTAAAAGTGGTCGTTAGTCAACTGGATCCTGGACCAGGAAGACCTTCGACTGACGACACTCACGTTCAGATAGTCAAAGATCTGGTGCGTGCAAATCGCCGAATGACTGTCAGAGACATTGCAGAAGAGGTTAGCTTCTCAACTGGGCATGCCATGAAATTTTGAATTGAAAATTTAACATGCATCGAGTTGCAACAACATTTGTATTTTCTAAACAGACCTCGTATTACATAGTATACAGGAGAGTAGATTAAGCTATAAACCACAGATTAATCGATGGAAAATATTTCATGTTTTCCCAAACATTTTTTCCGATAAAAAAAGTTTATGTTAATAGCTCTAACTGCTAATGCATTTTTTGTAAAATTTTATGTCATTAATTTGTTCATTTATTTTATTTATTTGTTTAATTTTAATTTACCCTTCTATAGGATGAATAAAATACTTAGATAATACATAAAAACAAAAAGCAGAAAAATAGTCAAAATAATAAAAACAAAATAAACATCTGATATAATAGGCGAGCGGTTCACCCCTAAAAAGATGCTTCTAAATGAAGGTAACCGATTAAATTTTTAAAACAAAAACCTACAGCATGAAACTTTTTTTATTTTATAAAATGTATTTTTCTGATAATTTACATATTTTTTTAAATATTTTTCGGCGTGATCAGTCAATTATAAAAAAAAAGTTGGAAAAAAAATTCTCGCCGAATGGCTTTGAAAATAGTTTTTTACTATGAAATGGACCAAAATGAACACTTATGTTCTTTGATGAAAATTCGAAAAATGCTTCGTTTCTGAGATATTTACAATTTAATGTGAAAAAGTGACGAAATCGACAAACTTTCGGAATTTTTTTCTCAAAAACTACTGAACAGAGTTTAATTCTAAAAAGCATAATAATTGGCAGATCTTCTACTTTAAGATATATTTTTTTGGTATAGGTCAATTATTTTATTGAAGGTCTAAAGCGAGTAAAAAAACCAGTCTTTTAAAGAAAATCATGATAAACATACTCATCAAAATGGCGGCGTCAGTGGTGCTACGTCGCGCGCGAAACACTTCAAATTGAAATTTTCTTTTTACAATATTTTGGACTAGATTATATTTACAGTAAACATAATGTTATTAGGATATTTGAGGTCAAAATAGCAAATAAGTGAATGGAAGCAGGCTACAAATAGTGAAATTGACACATGAATGGAAAATCGAAAATGGTTGTTTGGATTTTAATTATTTCGAAGGAGAAACTGCGTTAGATATGCATCGAACCTGGAATGCTGTGTAGTCTGTACGTGCTGAGATGAATGTCAGAATGTTCCATCTGAAATTGATGATGAAACGCTTATTTCAACTCAAGAATTTGTCGAAAATAACGAAAAACTTATTATTTAAAAACTAAATAAAAAAGAAATTAATATACTTGTATTGCTCTTAATATTTTTGTAAAATAAAAATAAGATAATTATCCTATACCTACAATAAATTATCCAATAACTTTTTTATTTTTCGAGACCGCTAGGTCAATTATTATTATTAGGTTAATTTTACGATTTAAAAAATTTATTTAATTTACTTTGGTATAACTTTCAAGTCAATTTTAGCCATTTATAAACCCAAAAATTGAATATTTAAATTTTACTAATTTCTTGCAAAAACCTTACTCCGACTACAAAACCAAACAAAATGATCTTTTGAACATGTGTACCTACTGTTATCATATATATGGATTAAAAAAAATCATAATAATGTTTTTTGTAAATATAATCTAATCCAAGATATTGTAAAAAGAAAATTTAAATTTAAAGTGTTATCATAATTTTCTTTAAGACTTTTTTTTACTCGCTTTAGACCTTCACAAAATTATTGACCTATATCAGGAGTCGGCAAACCGCGGCTCGCGAGCCACATGCGGCTCTTCGAGTTCCTCTAAAAATTAAAAGTTAAAGCATACAGACAAGCAACACACGAGTACACATAAAGACCCCTATAAACTTCCGTATCCGATTTAAATTTGAAATAAAATGTAAAAGCAGAAACAAAAATTCGTGGCTCTTTGAAATTCATGAAATTGATATTTCTATTGCAGATGGCTCTTCCGGCTTAAAAGTTTGCCGACCCCTGACCTATACCATAAGAATATATCTTAAAGTAGAAATCTGCCGATGCTTTTTTTAGAATTAAAATCTGTTCAGTAGTTTTTAAGAAAAAAATCCGAAAGTTTGTCGATTTCGTCACTTATTTTCACATTAAATTGTAAATATCTCGGAAACGAAGCATTTTTCGAATTTTTGTCAAAGAACAAATAGTTTATTTTGATCAATTTTAAAATAAATATATACTGGGCGAGTAATTTTTTTTACAACTTTTTTGTTTATAACAATTGACTGACCACGCCGAAAAATATAAAAAATATATGTAAATTATCAGAAAAATACACTATAAAATAAAAAAGTTTCATGCTGCAGGTTTTTGTTTTAAAAATTTAGTCGATTCATGCCTTTTCTTTAGGGGTGAACCGATCGCCTATAAGGGAGACGACTGCAATAATAATAGAAGAAACATTTGTATAAGAATGTTACAGATCTGAGTAAATTTCACCCAAACTGATATTGTAGTTATAGTTTGGAGAAATTACCAATTGGTTAAAAAAATCAATACCTTTGATCCATGGGCGTATAGTGGAAAAATTTGGGTAAATATATTGTCAACTAGAAGTGTTTTAGAGAGAGGAAGAGTAATATTCAAAATTTATATAATCACCCTGTAACTATAGTCAAAACTTTGAAAGATAAATATGTATGTACATATGGCATTACTTTATTTGGACATATCTCTTTAGTAGATTTTTACAAAAAAACCTTCGGTACAAATATTCATTTAACTGATTTCATAGAACAAAATTTATAAATATAATTGAAATCAATTACATGTCAGTTTGACACAATAGATTTAAAAGCAACAAAAAGTGCCCAGTTACATTTGGATACTTTTCATTAATAATTTGTATTGCATATCGTTATGAAACATTACCGATTCTATAACATTTCGCGAGATAAATTCGTTGCTCCAGAGATTATTAATAAAAAATATTTCAGTGGGTAGTTAATAAAAATAAATACCTATGTTGAGTTTGACACTGATAGGGAAATATCCATGGTAATTATATAGTATTGTATGAAAGACAGTTAAAAATTGAGAGTATTTTTATTTGCAAAATGTGATTCTTCTTCTTCGTTGACTAAACCCTGTTTTTTAAAAAAAATTAAATGTACTTTGCTTAGGGAACATTTCACATATTGAAATTTTTTGGACGCTCTATATGTTTTATTACATATTTGGTTACTGCCCATGGCTGCCATGGCATAAGCAAAACTTTTTATCAAAAATAATTTTTTTCTCGAAAAATCAAGAATAAAAAAGGTTACAATAGTGCGGTACTCCATCCGTGGACACACTGTAGAATTCGCGATGTAAACTCAATTTTTATTGTTTCTATCACTTCTACGACCATAAAAATTCAAATGTTTACAATTTGTTAAAATTGTAAAAACCGATGATTAAAAAAAAATGAAACAGCATATTTTCCAAATAACATTATTTTTTTTTATCCACATGATTTCTAGAAAACTTTCATTACTACTTTTTGAGGCACTAATATAGTTGCTTAAAATACTTGTACGCATTCAAGGTTCACCCTGTATAGATGATGAGGTTGTTGTAACAACTGTAATATCTTTCAAAAAATTTAATTAATATCAGCTTTTGATGTATCCTATTTATACCCAGGAGCATCATTTGCAACCATGAAAGGTGAAAGATAAATAAAATAAAATCCTTAATGCCCATATTCCCACCTGTTTGATGAGGTGCCTTTTGAAGTAGACCTGCCACAAATCATTACGTGATTCTGTGAATGCCGTTCGACAAGACGTGAGCGTTGAATTTGGCTGATTTAATAAATACTGTTTTTATTAAAAACGTTTTCCTGGTTTGCGTGAGGCACGTGTGCAAGCCTACTACCGCCTTTTTAAAAAGGGATGCCTCAAAGAGTGGACTTCAAAATTAGCTGTGACACTCTGCTTTGTAGAGAAGATGCAATAAAAATGGCGACACTTTTAATCCGAGTAAAACAAAGTAGGTATCAATGTAGTCATGGATACTTTGTCAAACATTAATCGCCATATTGCTAATTGAGTTCATTTGTGATTGTTTGTGGTTCAATTTGCTGAAAACTCTATAAAAATGGAATCTAATGAAGATTTAGGTGTACCTGAGGAGACACTGGAGTGTGCGAAACAGGTTTTTTTTTAATCTTTTCCCAAAGAAATCTCGAGAAATTTATGAATGTGTCTAATAAGGTTTCATGGATTGGCGCAAAGAAAAAACATTA
Organism: Anoplophora glabripennis; assembly: GCF_000390285.2. Classification (NCBI taxonomy): domain Eukaryota; kingdom Metazoa; phylum Arthropoda; class Insecta; order Coleoptera; family Cerambycidae; genus Anoplophora; species Anoplophora glabripennis. Next base: position 781,291 of record NW_019416401.1, on the reverse strand, counting down.
AGTTGTATTCTCAAACTTAGAAAATAAAATAAAGGAGACAAAATGAGGGATATGTACCGAAAAAATCGCGAGTAGTTACAAAAGAGGAAGTTGATTGCTTTTTGGATAGTGTACCTGATAATTTATATTTGCTGAGGAAGGTAAAACGCTTTAAAAATAAAAGAGCAACATTTCTAAAAACTTTATAGGTCGTCCTAATATTGGGCGCTGCAGGCGCATGCCGTTCTAACGAATTAGTCAGTTTAAAAATCGATAATGCTGAAGATGTGAAATTCGCCTCAATTATAAAAATTCACAATACCAAAACCAAGAGACCATGTTCTTTTACTGCGCTGGGAGACAATTATTTAAGTTTTTATCGAAAATATGTTGCTTTACGTCCACCCGGATTGTTAGAACGTCGATTATTTCGCAGATATGTTAGTGGAAAGTGTCGAATGGTGGTCGGTATTAACAAAATCGGTACCGTCTCGCAAAAAGTGGTGATGGGGTTGCTCCATTCGCTACGCTCCTTTCGCAATATTCCCCACTCACAAAATAAAATGTTACTTTTAATACTTTTATTATAAATAACTATGTAAACATACTGTATGTAAGCCACCAAGAATGATAAAATACTTATCGAAGTTGTCAGACGAACCTGCTGACCTTATTAATTTTTTTTATTTTAGCGTTCCATGCTTTCATCTGTCAAAATTTGTTATATTGAAATATAGGTGTGTATATGGGTTGGTTACAGCTGACAACAAAGAGCTATAGGCTATGTGGTTTTGTTATTTTTATTTTTCACACATGTTCAATTTCAACTGATTTTTCAAGTATTCTTCAATGTAACAAGTTTAAGACAGTAAATAGCGACACATGTGGGTAAATGTAATCAAAATTTAAACAACAGATTAGATTAGACTTTGCTTCTTTTTTAATTAATACTGAAAGACTGGGATACCGATTCGAGGTTATTTATATTACAAAAAAGCAAATTGCTATACAACTGTATTAAAAAAAAACACAAATAAAAAAAAATGACATGTCATTATCATTAAGTTTAATTTCTGAATTATTGGTTAATGCTAGTTATTATCGCAAGAGTTGATTGCGATGAGCCTGTCGGTATAGACAATCCTTTTTCCAATTAAGAGTATTGTGTATTCAAGAGATGCTGACATAATCGACATCAGAAGGTTGAAATTATACATGTCGCTTCATAGGCGTCGATTTGGGAGGATATTTTATTATTTCATTAGAAACTACGACATTTTAGAAGCAAAAAATAAACCTGAAATAGTACTAGCTGCATTTGTCGTTTAGTAATTCTGATACTTATTAATAAAAATCGGAAATATGCAGTATCGACAAATTCCAATTAAAATTTAAATTGCATTTTGCAAGTTTTAATTAAATTTTACACCTCACGGTAGTTCAAGTTAATGCTAGTTTTAGAAATGTTTCACTTGTTTCAGCTACAAAATAAATTTAGTTCGCTTTTCTGATTAAAATTCAAATTCATTCACTGTCACTTTTCTGTTTCAGATGCAGAAAATTATGACGCCGAGCAAGGTGAGTGCTTTTTTCCTTTTCGGTTTCAATTTATGTTTCAGTAACAGCATGTCTGAAATTATACAACTGTGACATGATTTGCTTATTTCAGTAAATTGCTATCTGTAAAAAAATCAAAGGCTTACGCCAGAATGTCAAATAAAGGGTTATTTTTCGGCAACTGTTTTAGCTTAGCCAGCAATTTCAGACTGAAGTAAATCCTTTTTAAGGAATCATAGAAACCAGAAGCATCGATATTCATTTTGTTTTGCTCATAAATGTCCTGTTGAGAAATTATGTGAATATTAAGAAAAATAGTATTGAAATAGTGAAATGTGAAATGGATTTTATATTTTATATTTACGAAGTTTGTACCGAAAATAATTTTATTTTTTTAAATCCTTTCTTTAAGTTTTACTCGAAAATCAGTTTGTTTTCGAAAAACATAAGAATAGTAGTAATTTGTAGAAAATTGAAAGCAGTGGTGTATTATTTTATTTAAAAAAGTATGACACCGAAATTATTTCACTTAAGTACTAGTTTTTAAATCATTTAAAAAAAATAAAAATATTTTTTTAAGTTTAACACCCTGTATCTTTTTAACAAAGCGTCCTAGACATAAACTTTATATGAAAGACCCCTTAAAATTCACCAAAGAATTTGAGGTTTCATTTTTGGTCACCATTTATGAATCATCTTGCTGCAGTTCCATTATATGCGTTATTATTAGGGGCCGGCCTTTTCCAGAAGGTGATTTTAATCCAGTCGAAAATCCTTCCAGAACTGCCTGTCGTTTGCTTTGGATATTGCCATCGTGCCATACTTTTGTCACCACATGACTTTCATTTATCATCATCCGCAACAGAAAACAATTTCATGTCGTCGGTAAAAAGTAGACAGTTCGCATTAATATTAGCAATGTCATTAATAAATAAATTAAAGAGCAAGGGGCCCAACACGAAACCTTGCGGAACACCAGTATTTGCATCAAATTTAGCAGACTTGAAACCACGGTACTCCACATAAAAATTCCTATCGTTAAGATATGAAGCTAGCAGATCAATTAAATTGTTAAATACAGGGTGTTCCATCTAAGAGGGATTCTTCTGTAACTCCGTAACTATAAAATTTAGATAAAAAAAAATGGTTTTAGGAAAAGTTGTCTGGAATCATGTGGATGGCCCACAGAGCCAGAAAATATTTGTAGCTTTACGGGGTGTTAACCAAGGAATTGAAAAATGCAATAATATACAGGGTGTTCCATTTAAAATAACAATGAACACCCTATAAAGCTAAGAATATTTTCTTTATATGGCGCACATGATTCCAGGCAACTTTTATTAAAACCATTTTTAAATAAATTTTACAGTTGCAGAGTTACAGAAGAATCTCTCTTAGGTGGAACACTGCATGTCCGAAATATCATCCACATACTACAAACATACTGAGGATTCTAACCGGCTTAATCATCCCGCGCTTACAAGAACAACACCGACTGGAAAAGCTCTCCAAGGAATGCGCTGTACAAACAACTTCGTCGATAATAAATTACAACCGGTTGTTTTCCTTACATTTTTGCAATCCCCCTACACAATAGCCCGATTTATTATGATTTCCCAAGGAATTCTTGAGAAATATGAGCAGTTCTTCCGATCTCCGGATTTATAATCCGCGGCGTGCATCTCGTTAGCGCTGAACAAACAAACGCTCTGACAAAAGACTACACACACACTCACGCGGGTGAAGGGTGTTTTGGGCCACCGCTTGCGCCTTGTCACCGTCCAGACCTAAAATAACACTTCACCGTTAAATTCGATACTCCGCTAAGTGTGTTTGAAATGGCTAAAGGTGTTTCGTGTCCTGGCCCCGCAACAGGGCGGCTTCTCGCCTAATAGGACGGGTTCGGCGGGACAATTAGGGGAAGGCATTGTGCCGGGACGTCTAGACGACAGTTATCGGATTTACGTGCTCGCATGTAGGACTAAATTAGAAAAGTTTGAAGGTATCCGGTATTACAAAGAGAAAAGTTCGGTTTCCGGGGAAAAAAGGCCCTTCCTGAGCAGGTTATACAGGGTGATTCACAATTTATCAATTCGCGAGTTTCAGTTGAACCGTGGCATTGCTACCAGACTAGCACCTGAGCTCATTCTTTGTCTGAACGTTGAACTACTGTCAACCGTAAAGCGTTAAGTGTACCGGATTAGTCACTATAATTTGACAACTTATTGTGAGTTTTTAATAGGTACAAAAGTTTTAGCTTTTCTTATGAATTTTTATAATACACTATCAGAAAAAATAATTGAATAAAGGAAATCACAAAATTAAAGAATCTTTTTAATGGAACACCCTTTATATTAGTGCATACTTAGCTTCGTTAAATTTTCCTCTTTTCAAAAATATACAGGGTGTCCCTGAAAAGGATGGTTGTCCATCCATCCTTGACCACAGGTTCCTTGGATGAAAACAAGACTATTTAGCCTAACTTACCTATAACAAAAGTGCACGCTTACTGAGATATAGCCTTCTAAATATAGAATAGATAACCTAGTTTTTTTCAAATAATTTGAAAACTGTTTTTCTTAGAAACTTCAAATTTGGTACACATTTTTTTTATACAGGGTGTCTTATCTGCCAACCCTGAACAGGCCGATTCTATGATCAAAACTAAGTAAAAAAGTTCATATGAACATGGGTCCGGAAATGCTTCCTAAGGGCACAGGGACCCATTGAAGAGGGAGGAATGGAAATCATTTTTTTGCAATATCTCTCAATCGCGTTGTGATAAATGAATGAAATTTGGTATACACAGCTAAATTTTGATGAGCAATTTGATGGACTAATCCATTTATTTCCACAAGGTCCATTGGGGTGGGTACGGGGGGGCCCTTGGTACTTTGCGTGTGTAACTTTTTCATCTTTGACTTTTTAACAAATTGGACAGCAAATTCCGTTTTCCCGAACTGTTTTACGTTAAAAAGGTACTCTTGTTTCAAATCGTTATCTTTAACGGTTTCTGAGAAAATCGCTCTTGAATTAATCCCACTTTGGTCAATTTCATAGTAATTTAAACAAAATTATCAAGGTATTCTTATGTCAAAGTATTGTCAACCCGATTGCCAATTTAATAGTTCTAAGCGAAAAAAATGGAAGAGTTTACGGGACAAGAGTTAGTTGATATGATATTTATTTATGGCTTTTGCGATGGTAATGCTGCAGCGGCAGAACGCGAGTACGGGAGAAGGTTTCCAAACCGAAGGCTGCCATCAAGGAGGACATTCCCTACGGTATTCCGCAACTTAGCTGCAACCGCCACTTTTCGAAAGGCACCGGGTCAAGGACGTCCCAGGATTAATAGGGAAGCGGAGGTCCTTGACGCTATTGAACAAGATCCTACGACTAGCATACGGAACATTTCAAGGCAAATAAATGTTCCTCGGCCAACGGTACTACATATCTTAAAGATTTCCTTAACAGAATTGATTAGATGTGCTACTAACATTTCAGGTTGGAAGAATATTAAAGCGACAAGGTCTACATGCCTATCACTATCGACGTGTACATGGCTTGATACCAGAAGATTTTGCGCCACGTATGCAATTTTGTCGCTGGATTTTGTCGCTGGACAACGAGCAAGCTTCCAAAATTTTGTGGTGTGACGAAGCTACTTTTACCCGAAATGGAAAATTAAATTTTCATAATTCTCATTATTGGGAAGAAGAGAACCCACATGTTGTTCGGAGAACAAACTTCCAGCAACGGTTTTCCATAAATTTATGGGCGGGAATAATTCACGACACTCTGATTGGACCTATTGAAATTCCACAACGTCTCAATTCAAATCTTTATTTAAACTTACTTCAAGAAAATCTTCCCCAAATTCTCGATGATCTGCCTCTAAATTTACGACGTAACATGTTTTTTCAACACGATGGAGCCCCGGCACATAGTGGTCGCAATGTTCTAAATTTCCTAAACGAAAATTTCGCTGGACGGTGGATAGGGAGGCACGGACCGGTAGCTTGGCCGCCGCGTTCTCCCGACCTAACCCCGCTGGACTTCTTTTTCTGGGGATATCTAAATCAAAAAGTTTACGCCACCGAAGTCGATACCCGTGAGGAATTGCTGCAGCGTATCAATGATGCAGCCAATGAAATTCGTCAAAACCGTTTTAGCATCTTAATAGCTTCGAGAAGTGTTACACGTAGGGCAAGACTTTGTATCAGAGAAGGTGGAGGGTTTTTTGAACAGTTTTTAAAATAGCTTGTTGTCTGTTATCAAAATTAAGTTTCCATCTTATGATCCCTTCGAAAAGTGACGGTTGCAGCTAAATTGCGGAATACAGTGAGGAATGTCCTCCTTGATGTCAGCCTTCTGTTTGGAAACCTTCTGCCGTACTCGCGTTCTGCCGCGCAGCATTACCATCGCAAAAGCCATAAACAAATCATCATATCATAATTGTTCTACATCAATAATGTGTATTACTGATTACGTATTAAATTATTATTATTATTTTTTGTTTAAATTACTATGAAATTGACCAAAGTGGGATTAATTCAAGAGCGATTTTCTCAGAAACCGTTAAAGATAACGATTTGAAACAAGAGTACCTTTTTAACGTAAAACAGTTCGGGAAAACGGAATTTGCTGTCCAATTTGTTAAAAAGTCAAAGATGAAAAAGTTACACACGCAAAGTACCAAGGGCCCCCCCGTACCCACCCCAATGGACCTTGTGGAAATAAATGGATTAGTCCATCAAATTGCTCATCAAAATTTAGCTGTGTATACCAAATTTCATTCATTTATCACAACGCGATTGAGAGATATTGCAAAAAAATGATTTCCATTCCTCCCTCTTCAATGGGTCCCTGTGCCCTTAGGAAGCATTTCCGGACCCATGTTCATATGAACTTTTTTACTTAGTTTTGATCATAGAATCGGCCTGTTCAGGGTTGGCAGTTAATTATGAGACACCCTGTATAAGGGCAATGTAAATATAGAATTTGGTTTTCTAGTGCCTGTGCGCCACTGGCTATCCCGTAACTTTTTTGTATGTACGCCAATGTCCCTTAAGGACGAGGTTAAAAGAGCGTAAATGACATTAAATAAAATTTCAGCACTACAATTCATTAATGGGACACCTGACATGTAACACACTTGCTGGAACTGCAATTATGGAACTCGTATAACTGCACAATTTGCGATATCTATTTTCTAATGCACCATATCTCCTGAAGCAGTATCGAATAAGTTTCCTGAAAAAATAGCCTCGTTTCTCGCAGGTTTCTATTTTCACACCGTTCCTGTAACATATTTGGCCTAAAGTACTGGCGAGAAATTGCTGTGCAACAACCGTAACACTCGCACATTAACTGATTTTGTCATAATTAACCGCTAGCGATTGCAATTGCCTTCGTCGTAATAACAGTGGAACATGATCGATGCCCCGATTCAGAAATTGGATTTTCAATTCAACGTCTAATTCTACTCTTGCTAAAGATCCCAAAGAATCATCGGCGGTCCAGATCGAGTCTCGGCTCTCCCCAGCGCCACACACCAGAAGACGAATACATAATAAGGATTAATTTCGCCCGGATAAAAGCGCATTATTATAATGGAGCCGACAAAACCGCGAATGCTCGGAATGAATGGCTTTCAGTAATGATGCAATCGTGCATAAATTCAGTGGCGACTGAAGCCGTTCGCTGCTCAGGGGATTGCTTCCAGCAGGACAAAAGGCCTTTATTGTCATGGGTGTACCACGAGGGAAGATGATGCACGACAGCGATTTCGAATGCAGAGCTGTTTGTTGTTAGAACTGCTATTCGAATATTAGTTGATGACTAATATTTGGATGATAATGTGTTTAAAGTTATTTGTTTCTTTGTGGTAGTTTTTTTACTCTGTTTATTTCGATATTTTGCTATTTATGAATAAATAAATAAATGTATAAATAAAAAAATCCTTCTCTTGTCCTTTTTTCACCACGGTTTCTTTAACTAATTTCTATTTTTTTTTTCTAAAGAAATCGAGTATGCCTATTGAATCGCAGAGAACACATTAGTCAAAGCATGTGAAAACTTTTAATTAATAATAAAATCTTTTTTCTTCATTGAAATTCTGCTTTTCTTTTGGGTCACCCTTTACATGTGTTTTAACTAAGAGCTTGTATGGAAATAAAGCAATTTCTGATAGAACCTGAAATGGAACGAATTTTCCATATAATTAAGACGTAAATCAAATTTCAAAATTGTTACTCTGTCATTTCACAATCCTGTCTAATTTACAGGAAATTAATTCTTGTCTCTTGGCTTTAGCCGTTTTACATATGCATGAAGCGGTCGATCTTGCTTAAAAATTTAATAAATAATGTTTACCTTCGTCGTGGAATTAACAATTACATGCAATTTATTGCACTGCAATCTTAATTATACGTGCTTGTAATAACATGACGAGCATCAAATTTTTAAGATCATACGCTTATTTGCAGTAGTTAGTGTTTTTTTTTTTAAAGAGAACATTTAACTTTGTTGTAACGTACTTGTAAATTTTGCTAATAAAATTGCGTGTGCAAGTTTATTAGCGACTCGCTATGATTCAGAGAAATCAATTATCTTGTACGTGCTATTTACTGTTAGAAAAGAATTACGTCATAACAGCTGTCAATGAGAAGCTACCAAAAATTCGAATGGATATAACTCGTTCATTAAGTTATTTGAATTTTTTCAATGAACTAGAAATATTTTATTATCATCAAACAAAACGATTTCCGATCATCTGAATTTGCTAATTTACATATTGTCGTGGAATTTGGCCGAATTTTGAGCGAGTACTACCTCTGGCCAAGTTCCGTATTCTGGTTACTCAACTACCGATGGATCAGGTAGACGTTCGTACACAGGTTATGGCAGCTCCGCAGGTGATTCTGCTGCATGGTACGGTTTACTGAGGTACTATTCTTGATTTGTTTTGAATTTTCCGGCATCGCGTTTTTGGCGTGTCAACTGCTCTGGATGGAGTGGTTTAAAGTTGCTTGGGGAGTTTTTCAGAGCGGCGGCGGTAATTTTGGGAAGTGGGGTGAAAATTCCAATTCACATTCCGATTGGAAACATGAGTGAATTTTTGAAATCCGCTCGGGACTTGTATTCCGACAATATACTGTGATATTGCATGATTGCGTTATTTGTTAGTAAAAATAATTTAATGCGGGAAAAAATCAAAGCTTATGATCGTTTACGCAACAGATAAGATTTATATGAACCTAAGAAATTCCTGATTACATCGTACGTTTTGCAGTGAAGTTCCGCGCGTTTACCGAAAAAAAAACGAGATTAAATCATAACTGTTGCTAATTTTTTGCTCGAGCTTGGCTTGCTTGAAGCTTTTCAACGCAATATCAAAGCCGCTCTCATTTTTTTATTGTATCCGGTAGGCTTTGAATTTTAATTGAATCGCAAATCCCATTAATATTTTTTTGTGTTTACGCACGCTTTGCTAATTTGATTTCATGGTAGTCCCCAGTGGCACAATTTCATTGACGTTGACCTTCATAATGTGGGTGACCCGTATACTGCGTATTCGTGTCAGTTACTCTCCTAGAGGGCGATAGGGCTCACTCGCTTTGAGCCCGTTGGAGATTCAGATTTTGGCTTAAATTATATTGTCGCCATTGTGACTGAGTTTGTGTTTACTTTTAATAAAATAACTAGTTTTGTTAATCAATAAAATTGGATAAAATTGACAGTCGCGCAATATGACAACAGTGCGACGGAATGACAGTAGTATGCTGCTTGCAGAACGACCAGTTCGTGTTTGACAGTTTCATATTCGTCATTGTCGTTTGTTGGAAGTGTTTTTCGTACCACCAATTCATTAATCTCTTTGCTTTTCAAAATGTATACCTGTGTGGGTATCACATTGTTATTCATTTATGTGGAAGCTCAATGAAAGTATCTCAATGTCTTCTTGATAATGGTAGTGTTCCTTGTTCTGAAAATTCACGCTATTCAACTGTCCTAGAATTAGGATAAGTGATTCTACCTGCACTGTTGCCAAGTTGTGATGAAATTACTCAATAAATGGACGTATTTTAAAAACGGTTAATGTTACGCCCATGTAATATAAAACTTGTTTATTTTTACTTAATCTGTATTAGGATGAAGTAATGACGGTCAAACTTCTACACACTGTATGAAGTAAACTATTTAATTTTGATAATATTTACGCTTTAACAAATTATACCTAAACTTTAATATTAGGTTATTATATAAATCTTCAGCAGTATTACGTTAATAATACTATTTACGTCACAATAAGCATATCCCGACGTTCTGAAATAAGGAACTAACTTTGTTTGGAGGCGAAAATAGCAGCCATTCGTATGTAATCACACTTTACATATCAACAATCCCAAATACTGGACATAACGAAATAAACATTTACGTGTACCAGATTTAGAACACACAATGGATCTTCTCAAGTAGATCCCCGCGTCGCGAGCGTTATGGAAAGGGCTAAGAACCGAAAGTTTACGCCGTTGTGTCGGATATAAATTTTTAATGAAAATTCGACGGCAGGCGGGAATTCGTCAGTCAGCTGGCTGACTGGGAAAGATAATAATCCGTATTCCATTGTTACGCTGCCGGTAAATTTTTTCGTGAATGAGTTGGAACAGATCTAAATGTCAGGAATCAGGGTAATAATAATAGTAGACGGTGATGTGGGTTTATCTGAGTGCATCCAGAGTAAACACCGTTATTTTGAGTAGTTTGCAATTTATACAAAAAGGCAGATGAGAATAGTATTCAAGAATAACATTACCTTTTACAATCTATCTTATTTTCATGTCTAGAAATACCTGAATTTTTATACTGCCTGTTATAACTTTTTTTCAAGATGTTTAAGGTATTTTGTCTACAATTTTTTACTAGGATATATTAGCCTTATGAAACACATTAAAAAGGAAATGTTAAATATGTCAATTTAATTCGACTGGTCTAAAAATTCAAAACACTGAATACGTGGGCTCCTCATATACTCATTTTGTTGTACTTTATGACGAGGAAGGGAGTTTTTAAAATATTTGCCTTTTCCATTACCCAAAAATTATTGTGTGTTATTGTTCTAAAAAAGATCGAGAAGAAACCTTAGTTCAGGCACAGACAAAATAGCTATCGCCACAGACCGCTACTGGAATAGGCCAGCAGTTTTAAATTTCCGAATTGCCGGTAGAGTACACCACCAGCAGAATTTTAGGAAGAATCAAATGCAGCGGCCCGCATACCTACGCGTATCCTAGCAACATATAACGGATTTCTTTTGTACACTTTTTTATCAATATCTGTTTTTTGCGTTACTGTATTTACTTAAATGTATGATGTAGGTATTGATAAATATGTTTTTAAAGAATCAACGAATATCTATGTATTGTTGTTTCATATGATATTCTGCTGCGGTGTTACAATTAAGTTATTTAATCATAATTCAAATGAAATACTGCAGAAAATATATTTCCAAATAAACAAAATTCGTAATGATATTTTAAACAGCTTGTAATATAATTTTTTAATATTTGATGATGACGATAAATTTATTTAATATACAAGGTGGGTTATTAGTACGTCGCGGAATGTAGGTACAGGATTTTTTTTTGTATTTTGACATCCACTTATAGGTTTAATAATTAAAGATATAAAGAAACTTTAAATACAAATGTACGACTTTTCCTTTATTTCATTTGACATCAAAATTTGCTGGCATAAAATATATATGTTTAAAATAAAAAAATCATTAAACAAATTAAAATTCATCCATACGAAAATAACAAACAACGATTTTTATAACTAACCTTTACAACAACATAAGGAGAATACCTAAAAACGAAATAACATTAAGATACCTACAATTTTTACAAATCAACATGCACGTAATTGTGATGATACAGTTGAAAATATGTTTTAATTTAATATTAATTGCTTCAAAAACAAATTCAAAATTATCAAGCATTTCGTCTTCGTCATTTTTCATTTCATTTTTCATTTTTTCATTCATTTCATTTCATTTCGTCATTTCGTCTTCTTCTTTCAATACTTGTAAATTTTCAGATCTTTAAAAAATATATGTCTAAAGGACTGTCAATGAGCTCGGGGCTATTTTCTGGTCACCTAAGGTTGCTAATAATTTTTTTTTAGTGTTCGTTGACGGGATTGTTCCTCCAAAATAAATTTGCCAATATTCCTGAAGAACGTTTGCACATTATTGTTATTTGAATAATACAGTTAATTATGTTTTATTTTTCGTCATCAGAATAACTCATTGTAATTTTTTAGAATGATTCTGTCCTCATAGAGGGCTTCTCTCTCTGCTGGGGCCTAGAGCGCGTGGCCTTTTTAGCCTTCGTTATCGATCTATGATGTCACACAGTATAAGAAAAAAAAACGGTTTTTGGCTGGAACGGAATGGCTGGAAATATAAACAAATTTGGAATATTGGAAGTCGACGCACAAATCTAAAAACATTAATTTCGAGTTTTTGAATTTTCCCATTCCAAGGTGATATAAAATAAATAATTAATTAGGTAAATTCATAGTTTTAATTCTAACTTGATTTATTTTATTTAGCATTTAAGGCAAATGTGATTTCCAAATAGAAGATAAGTTCCATATCTCTTTAATTAAATAATTGAAATCATTAAATTTATTTAGCAGTTACTATTTGGCAACAAAGCCACCGCTGGAACTACCGCCTATTACCAAGTAGAATAGTTACCACTCAAAATTTCATTGATGGAAGCCGGCTAACAAAAGCCTGCATCCATTTCGGGTTCCAGCATTTAGGAAGCAGTCTGTGGCGATACGCTATATTGTCTGTGCTTCAGTACATTTCATGAAAAACGCCTTCGGTTTTGTTGGGGTATCAAAGTTATCAATGTTGTTATTTTACAATGCAAAAACACTGAATTGTAAATTAGCACCAATCCACCAAAAAACTCTACAGCTAGAAACGAGCACTGATTTATTTTCACGTGGTAGTACGAAAATATGATTAATATTTACAGTATCGTTATCAGAAACCTCATTAACTTGTAAATGTAATTATCTTTGTTACTATAAAACGTTTATTAGAGTAAGTGTTATTTTGGCATCAGCTATAATCCCTTAAAATAAAAAAATCCTTTAAAATTGCGAATCCGGGGACTACTAGATTTTCTCTAAATGCCAATTTTTTTAATTGTACTTTCAAGATTTCAAATTCTTTATCATATTATACTTCTTTAACAGTTTACTCTTCTGGCACATTTCTATCATCAACAGAGACTATCCTAAAAAGTACGCCAGTGTAATAATTGAAATTATGAAAATTAAATTAATTAAATGCAGATCATTTTTGTGATTGAGCATTTATTTTCAAAAATACTGGAGATAACCCTAGGGTCAAAATATAACGAGTTTACATCAACTGGATATCGACGCAGATTTTGATTGCAACACCACAACAAACCACCCATCACGACGAAATTCAGCTCAGTTTCAGAGTTACTAGTGACCATCGCGTACAATAATCACGTTACTGCAAACAGCTTTGTTGCTGCTATTTGGTTCTACTTCGAAAAGCCTTCGTCACATTACGCATTGTGTCTTCCAATTATTTGCTACTTCGTACTTTGTAATAAAGTTTCTACGAATATGACTTTGTCAGCCGATAGCGAGCTAGATACGATCTTGTTCTACACCAGTAAGTGTATGCGATTGTAACACATACTGCTAACATCTTTACCAGGAAGATAGTTTTTCAACACGGAAGCCTTTAACCTAAAACAACACAATATTATCTAAAATACCACCGGGTCTATAACGTTTTTATTGGAGATTATTTACGACTGTATGCGTTCATATGCGCCGAGGATTCTGTTGACAAATTTACGATAAAACAATAATAATTTATTATCTAATTATCAATTTGACCTTTGTTTATGTCCCTTCGGATTTGTAAATATAATAATCGTGGAATTTATAAACATACCACTTATCTACTTCTTGGTATCTCGAGACGTTACATCGAAAATACTTAATTCTCTACAGGAAAACTGTACAGCAGTTCTCACTGTCGTAAGAAGAACAGCTGACATTGACAAATAAAATTCTATTGACAAATTGTACTGAATCTCTTAATAACGTTAAAAAGACATACTATGAACTACCATCACTATTTTTCCAAGAGGAAATCAGCCTCCAATAGGTATAGCATAAATAAGATCTGTATAAAATATTTTTTCAACTTTTTATTTGTTAGTTGTTTTTCCAAATGCAAATTAGTAGCACATCAGCATCAAGCGCATTGTATAGCTGTTAAATTATCATCCCACAGCTAACAGTTGAACAAACTATTTGTATGCAGTTTTCATAACGTGTTGACTTGTTTCACTGGTACAGTCTATTAAACAGAATTAGTACAAACATTCAAAACTTCCACTTAGCAAATAGGATATTATACTTTATAATTTATGTTTATGTCTGCAGGCAAGGGTCACGTCGGTTTGAATTTAAAGATTTTCGCAGCAGAAACAATTTTCGTTATCGCTCAAAGCACTTGCAAAGTGGTATAGTACAGTGATAATATCAGTAGACGACTTCTAAAGCATCGTACTTGTCTCTCTTGAAAATGTGCTCGGAAAAATGTGGAATGATATTGATGAAGAAACGGGAAATAATTTGTAATTTATAGTGATTAAAATCAAATTTCAGTCTCTAGTAACTAAATCCTTTTTATTTAAAAGTTTTCCTATTTCTTTATTTTACTTTTTATTCTTTATTTTATTAAATATNTTTTTAATTTTTAATTTTTAATTTTTAATTTTTAATTTTTAATTTTTAATTTTTAATTTTTAATTTTTAATTTTTAATTTTTAATTTTTAATTTTTAATTTTTAATTTTTAATTTTTAATTTTTAATTTTTAATTTTTAATTTTTAATTTTTAATTTTTAATTTTTAATTTTTAATTTTTAATTTTTAATTTTTAATTTTTAATTTTTAATTTTTAATTTTTAATTTTTAATTTTTAATTTTTAATTTTTAATTTTTAATTTTTAATTTTTAATTTTTAATTTTTAATTTTTAATTTTTAATTTTTAATTTTTAATTTTTAATTTTTAATTTTTAATTTTTAATTTTTAATTTTTAATTTTTAATTTTTAATTTTTAATTTTTAATTTTTAATTTTTAATTTTTAATTTTTAATTTTTAATTTTTAATTTTTAATTTTTAATTTTTAATTTTTAATTTTTAATTTTTAATTTTTAATTTTTAATTTTTAATTTTTAATTTTTAATTTTTAATTTTTAATTTTTAATTTTTAATTTTTAATTTTTAATTTTTAATTTTTAATTTTTAATCTTTAATTTTTAATTTTTAATTTTTAATTTTTAATTTTTAATTTTTTTATTTTTTATTTTTTATTTTAATTTTTTATTTTTTATTTTTGAAGTTTTTTTGTACTGGATTTTCTGTCTCTTATGCTTTACACAACAAATGTTCCTTGTCTTTTTCTCTAGATTTTGGCGGAAGTAATCCCAATGTCAAAAAATTTAAAACGAAAATTAGAAAATTAGTTTTTTATCATTTAAGTTAAAAAACTACTACTGTTGGACAAAACTAATTATTCTGAAACACGTGACACGAAATGCAAATGAGATTACACAACACACAAGTCCTACTATCGGAACGTCAAATTTGACAGGCCAATTCGCACTGAGATTTCTTTTCTCGACCGCCCGCTTATGAATTTCAGAGATGTGGCCGATCAAACGGGTCCGTAGTGCTACAGTGCGTGGCCCTCACTCCTTAATTATGAAGCAATATGTTAGAGTGGCTTCACAGATCGCCGACAAGTGGGTTATTGAGACAATAAGGCTCTTTCAGCAGCATCTCAAACCAGTCGCCGCTTATTAATTTTTTGCGCACAATCAGTGCATCTGCGATGTTATTCCCCTTTTTTATTTTCTTTGATTCGAACGCGACTTCGCAAAAAAATCAGATGTGGTTGTGGACGTGTTGTGTCGTTTCGCGATGCAACGCATGATGACGGGATGACTTTGTTTTCGTCATCGATTGCACGATTTCGATAGTGAGGGGTTCTTCTGTTGACATGTTTTCTCAATGGTGGAATATCTGCGATCAGAACTGATCAGTAGAATGCGTATATCGAGTAAATTAAAGAAAAACACAATTTCTCGGCTCCAGAAGGTCGTAGAGCAACGATTTCTTTTTAAATTCGCGTAAAAATGCCAGCAAACGATTCATGTAATAATATAATATTCAAGAAAAACGCGACCAAAAAATTTTTTACTATTTTCAGTCATTTTTGGAGCCATCAAATGAATAAAATCGTTATCACTGTTTTTTGCCATGAAAGTACAACTCTTAAGGAAAAATTAGCCCTGATTCGTTCCTCTACGACTATTCGTCGAGCACAAAGAGCTAAATTTCGAGATGACATTTTTTTCGAAAAATCGATATCTCGAAAAATGTTTAATATTTTTTAATTAAAAAAAAGGTACGTTTTTGCTTGCCGAGGGCTACATTTACAGCAAGTAACAAGTTTCAAAACCTTAATTTCCAAGAGATACAGCAAAATCGCTACAACTTTCTTATTTAACTTTTTTCGATTGGAGTTTTTCTTTATTACCAAAAAACCTATTTTTTGACTTTTGTGAATTTTTTAGGTTAACTTCGCCGTTTATGCACCACAAACAAACAACATCATCTTTCTTAGAATTTTTTTTCCTGGAGGTATTTTTTGTAAGCTCTTCTACCTATTGATTAGACTATAAAGCTACCAACGCACCAATTTTCGTTCAATTTCTCTATTTTTTTAGATATTTATACCTTTTCTTATGTTTTTCTTGTATTAAAGAGGTTTTATCAAAAATACTTCTCAAAAAAATTAATTCACTGTACCTATTTCTACCTATAATTTATATTCTCCCATCCTCTCTCTTATCTTGCCCCTCCCCCCTCCCTAGCCCATTGGCTGGCGAAGCCCTTGGAATGAATATAATTGTAATTACAATTTCTCTGGAAATAGTCCTCACCTGCAAAAGTCGCTTGTATATTCAATCCTCGACCTGTATCGTTATATTTGAAATATGATACTTTTATTCAATAATTTTTGTTGAATTTACGCTACTCTTTGGTCTGAACAGAAAAGTGTAATACTTCTATACACTTTATAAATACAGCACATTTTTTTCTATCAATTCAATCATTTTTTTCGATAAATCGAAGCAAATCTACTTCAATAAGGCAACAGATTTTCTGTCTGCGTTCAGGGATAAACTTGACTACATTTAATATTGCCTTATTACACTTTTTTAAAGGTTTTGAATCCCATTTAAGCCAACCAAAGCTTTTTTTATTCAAAGCGTAATTTAAACTGACGCTTTTTTTAGCCAAGCTTGGGGTGTGCATTACCATTTAAATCGAAATTTGATAAAAATCTCAACAAAAAAGGGCTATGTGGGTATAAAAATATAGTTACTATTAACGACAAGAAAATGCAGACGGTGGGTCATTAGTTTCGCCAAATTCAATATACAAGATGTTCGATGCAAGTGTTTGAAGCCACTAGTTGCAAAGATACAGGGTGTTAAAGTAAAAAGTATTTCAAGTTTGTATTCGTCATTCAAGTAGAGGTGTTTAGGGAAGGCAGGAAATTTTAGGAGGAAGCTTATTATCCCACACAAAGAAACATTTAATTTTTTTAAATAAAATCTAACAGAACGCAGTAATAAATAAAGATACATGAAATAAATAAAAATAAGTAAATAATCTGTTTACTGGCCTAATTTTTACGCGTAGGTATTTCAAAATTTCATAATAGCTTTCATTTCGTGCGTATCATTCGCGGTTTAATTTTATTGCTAGTGTATGTTGTTTCGCATTAATTAAAATTAAAAATGAGTCAAGTTTTTTGGATATATTGTATGTCAACTTGTACAAGTAGAAAAAAGTCTCTTTTCCTAATTCCAACAAATAAGTGACTGTTCCTTTTGTTGCAGATGCACGCGTTCCAGTCAGCTACCCCGGCTCCTGCACCATGGAGGTGTGTAAAGGAGAGACGGCTTGCAGGCCCCAGAACAACAACACGTACACCTGCCTCTGTACCCACGACTCGCTACCGCCCACAGCAAGGGGGATCTGCCCCAGGAGAATAGGTAGCTATCTGTCCGTCCGACCGGCGACACCTCGTTTGAATAGAACGAGTGGGAAATTTGACAGGGTACAATTTAAGAGGGGCACCTCAGGGATCCTGTGGGCTTCCGTATCCGTGTACTGTCGGTTCCAAAGACGATAGATATAAGGAAAAGTACTTTTAGAAAACTAATACAACACACCTAAAATATCTACAGCACGGAAAAAGATATATTAAAACTTTACATCTCAAAAAATTTTTTTCTTTTTTAATTTAAATCCTAATAAAAAAATTAAAATATGCGTTGTGAAGTCGTGGGGAATTTTTACTGCGGTTTTGAATCATTATTACCCATTTTTGAGGGATTACTGGACATTTGCTTAAAAACTTCAAATTCGTCTATAGCGAGTCCAAAAATATAACAATAATGGGCTTTGCTAAACAACAACCTTGTCGCTGCAAACGATTTCTCAAAAATAAAACCAATCGTTGCATTCAAGATGTCATTTTTCACTCACTTAAACTAAAGTGGCTCCAGAACTGAACCTTGAGGGCCGTCAGGATACAAAAGTTTTTAAGTGACAATTATCGAAAATCTCACAGTTTGTCATTTAATTATTCATCAAGTTTATAACCGTTTGAAGATGATCTGCCAATTTCTTGGGGACAGGAAGGCAAAGTCCCTCCACAATTAGATGAGGGTTTACATTTCCGTAACGTTTCTACTCTGATTGCCTGCTGTAATTAGGTGCGGTTTTAATAATTTACAGCATATTGAATCGTGCGAATCTGGGATCAGAATTCCGCACGAAAATTTAGTTAACTGGCGTAATAAGCTGATTAATATCTTGTAGGCGTAATTTTATAGTTGTATTTCTCTAACCGTAAATGTAGAGATGAAAAAAGTGAGAAGGTACAAATAGTAACTAATTTAAAGTGCTGTGTTACGTTTTTGCTGTAATTCTAGTCATTTATGAGAAATATGCAAAAATCCATAAAAATTAACTTTAAGATTTTTTAGCAATGCAACCGTTCCAATCACATAGATCCTACTATGGGCACTCTCAAAGAACAAAGATTTCACTATAATTGTCGTTTATGGACAATAAAATAATGTGAAATGCAGCTAAGATATAACGAGCGTTCAAATAAAAACGTGGTCGAAGTTGGCTCTGACACATTGGACGTAGGGAGTAGCTTATAGCGACCAACTTAACCTCATTTCTCACCGAGCTGTATAGCAGCTGTCAGTTTCAATAACGTTAATGACTATATAACTTTATTTTAAAGAATAATCGTGATAACAATAACAAACAATTAAAGGAGCTGCGGAAAGTGTCCCCCTCCTTGTTATAACAATAAATTAAAGCAGCTGCTGAAAGTGTCCCCCTCCTTGTTCCAAGCACTTTTCACACCTGTTCCTCAAAGAATTAAAGACATTTTCTAAGATGCTCGGGGTATTGTTAATTTCACGAATCTTGTCTATAAGTCGAGCCTGCAGATGGTTTAAATCAGGAATAGGCAGTTCAAAAATAGTGTTTTTAAGGTAAGGCCACAAAAAGAAATCACACGGCGTAATATCACATGACCTCGGTGGAAATTCATGTTCAGCATTGAGACTTATT
>NW_019416401.1:753186-760841 GCF_000390285.2 Anoplophora glabripennis | reverse complement strand
ATAATAATAATAATAATAATAATAATAATAATAATAATAATAATAATAATAATTTATTATTATTAAATATTTCGGCAATGGAGCGAAAAAAATGTACGTTTCAAACGAAACACTACATATTTGTAACAAATATACAATAAATTCATGTGATGGTCAGCCCCTTGCTTTTAAAAAATATTACCGTCATATTTTTTAATAGGACGCTCTATATTTTATAATTCTAAAGACCAATTTTTTGAACATTTGCTGTAATAAAATAAAAAGTAGTACTAAATTATTGTTTTCATTTAATTCCTTCATTTTTTAAAGACTATCACAAAAAAGTAAGAAAAATGTCGGTAATGTTAGGTATATGTCCGCCAAACGTGGCTCAAAGAAATAGAAAATATTGCAGAAATGTAACAATTTATATTTACTAATTGACCTGCTTCGGCGATTTTTTTAAATTTCAACTGGAAAAAAATATGAATTTTGTTCCATAATTTTGGAACACTGTATATAAATAAAAACGTTACAATTTTTTCTAACAAACTTCCTTTACTGGTATAAGGCCAGTAATAATCGTAATTTATTTCTGATTCAATTTAAGACAGAGAGGTCAATGCTAGTCCAAACTCAATTCAATGGGTTCCTAAGAGGCCCATCCCTAACCAGATTTCTTTTCGTTACATAAGAAGTGTCTATCGTACACGAAATCCTTTTAGGAGTCTCGCAGCGTAAAAAACATTTTATAATCCATCTTTGACGTGTTGGCATCACGTTAAACTGACAATGGACGGATGATACAAAAAAGGAAGTAGGTGTAAAATCCAGCCCCGTAGCTGATCTTCACAATAGACCATTCATAGTGTGTTTACTTGTAAATATTAAGTATGGGATAACAACTTAGCGATATTTGCGTGGGCCCGGATGATGTTACAAAAATCAAATTTAGATGTAAAGTCGATGGGAACCTGAAAAGGTGCTCTTCGGTTATTTATGTTGTAAGGATCATAACAGTGATCATTAAGGTGCTAGCTGGGAATAACACGGAGTGTAATATAATGGTTGTTTTTTCATACAACTTTTTTTGCTGGCATGCCTAAAGAATTAAATTTGAATATTTGCAACACGACGTACCGACTGTTTTTATTTAATTAGCCTATTAATGGTCATCTGTAAAGTTTTGAATAAAATTATTTGTACTAGATAAAGTGTTAATGGAGTTATTTGAGAAAAATTTCCAGGAAAAATACGAAAAAAAATACATATCAAAATTTGCACAATGAAGAAATTTATTTGGACCAGTTTAAGCCTCATTTTAAAGTATTTTGATGTGCTAAACGTAAATCTGACGCTAATTAAGCTTGCTAGCTCTTTCTATACCTACACCGTGTCTACCTAGTGCGCGTAAGTCCAATATCTAGGTTAATAAAAGATATAACTTAATTTTTTTTCTACAGAGTTACCTACTTTCCCGAGCTGCACAAAATGAAAATATATTTGCATATACAGGATGTTCAGTTTTTCCTGGGTAGGTACCAACTTAATTTTTTTAAATAGGAACCTATATTTTTATGGCATTATCGAATTCTACGTGAAAAATTAACGGGACGTGTTATGATCCCTATTAAAATATTGATAGTTTTCGAGATACTCGACTTTTCATTTTTTTTTCTTGTTTCGTCACTTCTAGTAGTTGACATAATTATGATTGTATGACAGCTAGAAATTTTTTTTTTTTTCAGGAACTGTAGAGTGAAGATGGCTCTTTCAAAAAATGTATCAAAAGTTGACCTGCGATATACAGGGGGCAAAAAATATCGTGCCAATCCTGATAATCTAAAATTTGAAAAATCTCGACTTTTTCAAATAGAACACCCTGTGTTTTATGATTCCATTAGATGCCTTTCTGTAAACCCTACAATTTTCTAATAGCTTTCCCTATACCTACGTTGCGTAGTTTTTGCAAAAAAAAAACATTTTTATGTAAAATACCGCCCGTTCCTTTGGCTGTAATGTGATTATTTTATTGTTATTATACTTTTCCTATTACCTATTTATCTTTCAGGTCAGCGAACACCTAAATCACGTATATCCAAACCAGTGGTTAGGTCGTGGTGGTCCAGTTCCTTGGCCCGCACGTTTGCCTGACTTAAATAGTCTGGACTTTTTCTTGTGGGGTTATATCAAGGAGCGAGTATACGAAGTACCACCAACGGATATTCAAGACTATAAAAGAAAAGATTCAAAACGAGTTTCTAACTATAACGCCTCAAATGTTAAGAAATGTCCACATTCATTTTCATCGTAGATTAATGCTTTGTGTAGAAAACAACGGTGGACATATTGAACATTTATTTTAAGTTAGCTTGCGACTATGAGTATTCTTTTTTCAAAATTATATTCATCCAAATTTTTTAATCTCCAATTTCACTAATAACTTTCCTAAGTACGGTAACAGTGCTTGATTTTCAATATGATACGGATGAAACTTCTGCTTCAATACTTTATTTGTCAAGCTTTTGAAAACTCCAAGGTTACTACTAATTTCCTGGCACTAATATTTGGATTTTCAACAGCAGACGCCACAACTTTAAACTAAATATTATCGTTGTTACTTTCATGACTCCCGGTAGTTTTCTCATAATTCGCATTTGCTGTTGGTTCAAACCTTTCCTTCACATTTTCAAAACAGTGGGAATCTCTGTAAGTTTGGATTATTTGCTTTGTAAATACGTGCAGCTAGCAAACAGTTCCCATATTTTGCTAATTCTTAATCACTTGTAGAGATTTTATAGTTTTTTGATTTTATTTACAAGTAAATGGTAACTTTCCATACAGACTTATTTATTAAACTCAAATATCTAAATTTTTCAGTTATTAATTTTTATTTTAAATAGTGTAGCGAGGCAACTAATAATTTTAATAAAAATAAATACCCTTACAATATTTTTCCCGACAAAGGAATGGGTGCAAATCCGGTATTTACATAAAAATTGTATTTTTCGCAAAAATTACGCAACTTTGGTATAGGGAAAGCTATTAAAAAAATTGTAGGGTCTACAGAAACACAGGGTGTTCTATTTGAAAAAGTCGAGATTTTTCAAATTTTAAATTATCAGGATTGGCATGATTTTTTTTGCCCCCTGTATATCTCAGGTCAACTTTTGATACGTTTTTTGAAAGAGCCATCTTCATTCTACAGTTCCTGAAAAAAATCTAATTTCTAGCTGTCATACAATCATAATTATGTCAACTACTAGAAGTGACGAAACATAAGAAAAAAAAAAATGAAAAGTCGATTATCTCGAAAACTATCAATATTTTAAAGGGATCATAACACAAAGTCCCGTTAATTTTTCACGTAGAATTCGATGATGCCATAAAAAGTATAGGTTTCCATTAAAAAAATTAAATTGGTACCTGCCAAGGAAAAACTGAACACCCTGTATATGCAAATATATTTTCATTTTGTGCAGCTCGGAAAGTAGGCAATTCTGTAGAAAAAAAATTAAGTTACGGGTATAAGTATTTTGGAAAAAAGTGATTGAAATTCTGTAATCTTGAATGGAAAAATCCTATCTCCAAACTATTTCTGACCTTTGTAACGTATGTAAGTAACAAGTGTACGAACAACCAGTTAATTCATATCTTTGTTAAAATCTGCTTAATTTTTGTCAGTTTCTGATGATAGTTTGTCCTCAGTGAAACGGCAAAGGTTAAAAAAGTAATACAAACAGAAAATGATTTACTATTAATTTAAAAACTTTTATAACTGCTCTCTTAATATTTATAATAAATAGTAATTTCACAAGTTAATACGAATCATTTTATTTTAGTCCATGCTATAATGACCAATACTGTAGTGTTAAAATACAGCATTTACAGCAATACAGCAGTTACCTATTATTATATGCCAGCAGATAAAAAAAAAAATATATGTAGATACTTTTGAACGTGAGCGGAGCGTGTATATGTTTATGTCAATCAAAGTGCTAGAGAACGTCATAGTAGGAAAACAACAGATGTACGCAGCTTTTTTAGGCTGTAAAATTTTATAGGACATAACGGATTTTAACCTGAACAATTAAACTTCGGCACAAAGGCGTTTTTATGTATTTTTCATAACGATCCTCGTATGGAGGTCGAAACGCGATATTACGAAAATGTTTTCTTATGTCCCTCAAGGCTCCTCTTTGACTCGCGCCAGGAAACGACAGAAATATATCATTTGTAAAAATAATTGTACAATATTTTTAAACTGCTTTTGCTTTTACGACACATTTTTGATCCCAAGGTTGCACCATTTTTTCTATTAGTACCTAGTCAAGTCAAAAAATGATACTGACTTTAGTCAACAAAAAAGTGTAAAAATACTGAGAATTGTAGGCGTAGAGACAGTGTGTCCCAATATTCAATGTCAAGTTTAATTAAATCTGCTTATTTTGACCGCAGGATACTGTGGCAGCTCCAAGTACAAGGAATATTTGGACACTCTGTATATTGCTGCTTAAAGTTAAATTATTCTATATTGAATTCAATATTCTCCTCTGCACTCACAAGCTTACCACGACGTTCGTCAAGGGTAGGCAACCAACAATTCAGGATTGGTAAGATCAAATGAAAATCCTTGAACCTCAGTGGAGTAGTTGAAGGGGTTACATGTAATTAAATACAATTGTTTTTAAAATTGATTGATCGGTATTACTTCATAATCTAATATTACATAGTTCCGAAACAAACTTCGTTGAAATTCTTTTAACTTTATTAAAAGGAGAAAACTATGAAACTTCACTTGTTCATGAACAAATTGCAAATCTTTACTATGAAAGCAAAATGAATATGATGTGAACCTATAACAGTTTATTATTATTTTTATTTAAATACAGAGTAAAATAAACATGGACAGTTTACTTTTTTTTTATAGATACAATAACATTACGAAAAAGATGCATTAATTTACAAACCATTGCTTTTCGCTGCAAATTCAAACCATGCGTTGTCAGAAAAAAACGACAAGTCCAACAAATTATTATTCATATTTTCTATATTTTGTTCACAGTACTGTAATCGTCTTCCATAGTCTTAGTCCAGGAAATATAGAGTTGGACGCGACTTTTTGTTTCGGCAAGCGCAAGCTGAATTTATCTCTATAGATGCTAAATATTATGTACAATAACATATTAGTTTCCACAGTCATAAAAGTGGGGGGAAGATTGTTTACAGGGTGGTTAATTGTATATTTTTTACATAAATTCACGT
This sequence comes from Anoplophora glabripennis, assembly GCF_000390285.2. Lineage (NCBI taxonomy): Eukaryota > Metazoa > Arthropoda > Insecta > Coleoptera > Cerambycidae > Anoplophora > Anoplophora glabripennis. Next base: position 755,597 of record NW_019416401.1, on the reverse strand, counting down.
TTTTCCACTATAACTTTTTTGCGTTCATTTCCACGAGAAAACAGTAACATACTTTTTTTTTTCATCTTCAAAAGACCTACAGAACTAGCCCTCGCGCGTCAAAAAATATTGATAAGATCAAAAGTTATAAACAGAAGAAGTTTATTTATGACTTTTGAATTAAACATTTATAAACTGCGTTATTATTACCTGAACGTTTTGACATCGCATCCTCTCATTCCTTATCACTGTCTAATAACTCACACGAAATCTGGAATCATAAGTTGAATAGTTTACAAGTTATGGCCTTATAAACGAATTAACTAATTATTAGTCTGGACGATCCCGAGGATCTTCCACAATCGCACTGATTTTTTTCATGGTAGATTTCATAATAATACATTGAAATCTATCATTTTTTTTTTAAATTTCGAATTTGCAATCAGGAAAGTTTTCTTATTTTTTAGCCTTAGTTGCAAAATGAAATATACGACGCACGCGCGTGATAGAGTTATATATTATTGCATATTCGGAAAGCTCATGAAAAGAGCTTTAAGTTAAAAAAAAATCGTCAAGATTCGTTGAAAAACAACGGAGTTGCAGACTATCAAATATATTATTTTCAAACTAATTTCGCTTATTTAACGGCAGGAATATTATCGTCATTTTCTGCGGACTCGCTGTCGTTCGTTTCCCCCACGACTCGTCGAAAATCAAGCGACCCACTGACTTTTGACAGTATTTCTTATGCACTTAACATACTTCCACAAATAAAAATTTTTACCTGGGAAAGTACTCGGGTTGCCGGTTATGACCGTATTTTTTTTCCGTTACCAATCTAATTTGTTTAACAATCGGTCGTCAACTTTGACAGTCTGTAACTCCGTTGTTTTTCAACGAATCTTGACGATTTGTTTAAAATGACGTTATTAACCATACTTCAGTCTAATCTCAAATTCAAATAGAAATTTCAAAGTTAAAATGTTTTGGAGACAAACTAAATTTGAGAATATTTGCACGAACGTAACAACAAAAGAAAAATTCCTGTTCGAGCAGACAATTTTGATACGGACATTGTAGGACTTTGATTTACTCGTTGCTGTATATTATCGATGACATTTTCTGTAAGTACAGGGCGTCTCAAACTCGATAGTACCTATGGGCCTACTGAGAGGACATAAACAATTTAAATAAAATTTATTTGGGACACGTGGTGTTAAATGGGATGAGGTAAGCTCCATTTTCAGTCGGAAGTATTGTCTTTGGGATTTGACAGAAACGACTAATGACGTCATCAATTATATTTTTTCCTGTTAAAAAGTTCTCTTTTTTCTAATAAACTTTAATTAGAGAAATTTTTCTGTATTATTTCCCGTTTAAAAGTTATAAGCAATATCGTTCTATAAAGAGTCTCAAAAGAAATACCACCTAAAAGTAGTCGTTGGAAAATAATTGAATGTTCGTTGTTTAAAGTGCATAAATGTCACAAAATACTTGGTTTGCCCATAGATTTTTCATTACAAATGCAGTGTTTGGTTTCAAACTTTTAACAATAGCACATAACAATAGCGTTGTAACGTAGTCTTGATATTACTGTTTTAGTAATTTTTAATTTTACCAGAATTTAATTGCCAACGCGAAGGAAATTAAATCACTATTCAAAAAAAATTACTGGTCACGTGACTTGTAATCATTTATGAAAATTCATAGATTCGGTACTTACGCTATATTCTAACAAAGCGCAACCAAACATCCAGATTAGGTATTAGCCGTTGTTTTCTTTGACCTCTAGGTACTGTTTATCGTTACATATTACAAAACAAAGTCCTCCGCCGCGTCTGTCTGTCTGTCTGTCTGTCTGTCTGTTCGCGATAAACTCAAAAACTACTGCACCGATTTTCATGCTGTTTTCACCAATGGAATAGAGTGGTTCTCGAGGAAGGTTTTAGTATATAATTTGTTAAGTTTTTGTATACATTAACGATATTTGTTGGAGGTGTCGGAAAAAATAAGCCGTCTGGGAATTTTCAACGAAAACGCTGCCTAAACCCTTTGAGATATAACAAAATAATGTATGGTGGAATTGTGTATCATATATAGGTCTACAGAAAAGTTCGCGATGGCATATGTCTATATCTTAAGGATAACATACTATATCCATTTGAATACTTTAAAAAATGAGCAATTATAAAGCGTAACTGGAAAGCTATTTACACAAATGCGGTATTAATCCTTATCATTTTAAATACGTTAGTTGGCTTGAGCATTTCATGAAGATTATTTTTCCCTTTACACCATGCAAATTAAATGAATACCTTAGAAGATATAGCAAAATCAAAATAATGCGCAACGAAATTAATTTCGTGTCGCCGTGATTCGACCGGGCCGCGCGGGCGCCCCGTGACCCCGCGCCACGCGTCCGAGCCGGGGGG
>NW_019416401.1:738129-752430 GCF_000390285.2 Anoplophora glabripennis | reverse complement strand
TCTTATTTGTGGAAGGGCGAAATGGGCGTTGACTATTAGACGCCTTCATTATAGCCATCCTTGTCTATCACATGGATTTCTATGACTTACTTTATCGCTCTCACGTAACTTCTGATAGATCATCGGTACTTTTCTACACTGTAGATATATCGTGATTCGTTAGTTATTTTAAAATTAATATTAGGGTCGCATTAGATGAAAGATGATTGATTTTTTGTTTGTTACGATTTAACTCAAAAACTACTCAACCAATTTTACCGAAAGCTACATCTCCTCGGAGTAACATAGGCTATTTTATATTTGGTTGCTAGTAAGTGTATAAATTTATTATTACTGTATAGTAGTAATATCGCTGCCGGTGTGGGTGACAGAATATCTTATACTAGGGGATATTTATATTAACCTCGACCTAATTCTACAGAGATCGGTTTTAGCACAGTTTTTGGCAATTAAAGCACAATATGTAATTACGCTCTTTGAACATATTAATTAAAATTATTACACCCGTCATATACAATCGTCGGGCGTAGCGAGAGCCCCGTATTATCGAACTACCTGTTTAATTACTTGACAAACGAGGAAGATAATTTAAATTTTCACCTAAACAGTTGCCTGGGTTTGTTCCTGACTTAACCAGACACGAAATTTACGTTATAATTAGATACCTACACGATTTCCCCACACTTGCCAGCTCAGAGGAACACGCGTGTACGTAATTTCTTCGTTATCCCGAAACACAAAAACAATTAAATAAAATCCCAATTGTTCGTCTCGGGATTCATGGAAAGCTCCACGTTTCAGGGTTCAGTTCTCAGTAGATCGGCGGTAATTTATTCGAGCGTGAATTTTGTATCACGCCGCAGCCGACTTTTTCACCCAGTCAAGCGCGTATTATAATTTTTTTCTAACGTAATTTTATTGTAGCAAATTTTTGAGCTTTTAGAAAAAAACGGGCACCTCCAGGCTTACTGTGAGTCACAAAGCGGGTATTAAACAGGCCGTAAAATGTGTGATAGTTCTTTTAATTGCTAAGGCTCTAATTAAAAGCGTATTTTATTAAAAAGCTGGCGGAATAAATCCAGTAAATATGAATTTATCACAATAGGCCTTTTATTCTTTCAGCCATAAAGTGGAAAGGCATTAACGTGGTGAATAACATTCCAGTTTAAATAGAAACTATATTAAATTTTGTTGAAATGAACGATATATAGGCCAGTCATTATAGCTTTTTTTCGGGAAAAAAATACTATTAGAAGTTTCTCTGCGGAATATTGTTCCGAATCGTGTTATAAACAAAATATCAAAAAATCAACTCGAGACTAGTTGGGAAACTTTGTTAAAACAATGGTCAAAATTATGGAAAAGTGGTTTTTTGACTCGCGTAAAAAAAGTGTTATTCATAGAGAAAAAAGGTTTATAAAAAAAGGTAGGTATTAAATAAATCAGTAAAATAAGACAAGTCCGATTAAATTCCGATAATTTGTTTATGCGCAAGAGCTCAAAAATGGTCGAAATTGTCCGCTTTTTTCAATTGCTAATAATTAATGCAATTTTCATCGCAGACACTTGTAATTCAGGATTTTTGAAGCTTTTTGCACCCTTAATAAGTGGTAAAAATTTCAGCCCAAAAACTTCATTAGCTTGGCGTTGGCGGAATTTGTTATCTAAGAAGATGCTATTTTCAATTCATTTTTCCCAAGCTCACAGGCGTTGTAGGGTTTCGATCATTAGTTGTTTTTGTACCTAAATAGTTGTATTGACATATGCATTTACTGATAATTTAATTTTTCAAATTTAATTTGTTTAAAAATGACTGAAAAAATGTTAATATTTATTACATCGTTAAGCGCGCATGCTAAGCCTCGCCTTCCCCACTCGTTCGCTAGACCAAGTAATAGAACGCATCGCCGCTATCTTCTTTTTCGAAATTAAATAGTTGAATTCACCTTAATGTTAATGTAGGACATGAAAATATAGCTCTTAATGTATACTCTCTCCAAATTTCGGCTCTTAATATTAATAATTAAGGTCACTGCGATTAAATAAATAAAAAAAATTATCTCAGCTTCTAATCAACTTACAACAACGATTTTTTTTTTAAATTCGAAGAAAACTAAAGTAAAGAGGTTACTATTTTATTTTATAATAATTACCTATCTTAACAATTTAATAAATATTAACATTTTTTCAAAGTCAATTTTAAACAAATTAAATTTGAAAAACTAAATTCTCGGTAAATGTCTATGTCAATACAACTATTTAGGTACAAAAACAACTAATGATCAAAACCCTACAACGCCTGTGAGCTTGGGAAAAATGAATTGAAAAATAGCATCTTCTTAGATAACAAATTCCGCCAACGTCAAACCAATGAAGCTTTCGAGCTGAAATTTTTACCACTTATTAAGGGTGTAAAAAGCCTCAAAAATCCTGAATTACAAGTGTCTGCGATGAAAATTGCATTAATTATTAGCAATTGAAAAAAACGGCAATTTTCGACCATTTTTGATCTCTTGTGCATAAACAAATTATCGGAATTTAATCGGACTTTTCTCGTTTTATAGGCTTATTCAATACCTACCTTTTTTGTATAAACTTTTTTTCGCTCTGAATAATAGTTTTTTATGTGAGTCAAAAAAACACTTTTCCATAACTTTGACCACTGTTAAAACAAAGTTTCCCAACTAGCCTCGAGTTGATTTTTTGATATTTTATTTATAACAAGTTTCCGAATAATATTCCGCAGAGAAACTTTTAATAGTATTTTTTTCCCGAAACAGGCTCTTTCATGTCTATAATGACTGGGCTAATAGTAAGTATTTATGGAATGCAAGCAATTGTGTTGCTTTTTGCCGATTTTAAAAGACACAGTGAAAAATAACGCACTGTTATTTATAATTGAAATTATTTTGGTATTGAATTTTAAGTGAAAATTTACTCAGTCCTTTTTACGGAATTAATAATTCGAATTCCTCTTTGATGCTGTTTGACGAAGGTATGTTCTTCTTTTTCCAGTGAACGAAGCCCCAGGGCGAATACCCAACGTCCAACCCCCGTCCATCAAGCTTCACCCCGCCACCCAGACGACGACAAACTCGACGACACCCTCTGTAAGTCGAATTTAATCTTATGTCAATTCCAGAAATATAGGAAACAAATTTCAGTTCACAATTTATTGGAAACGGCTTTTTAACACACTCATGGTGATCTCTAAAATCGGAAACGTGATCAAAATATCCTTAGTTCTGATTTTGTATACATTTTTCTGCATAAGTTGTTAAAAATAGTAATTTATTGTATAGGTGTTTTAAGTAGCATGTTACTCACGCAAGAACGTTTAAACGCGAGAACGTAGTTCGAACATTTAATATTCTTAAGTGGATAAAAGGCAATTAAAACACGAATGCAATACAACGTTTTATCCATAATCACATCACAATCATATTTGTGGAGTCAGAATTATTGAAATTTAATAAAAAAAAATCGCACGACATGATATTTCTTACTAGTACCATTGTATAAGGAAATATTTACTTATACAATGCTAGTACTCAATGAAACGTGATAGATTTTGTTATATCTACTGGTTGCTATAGTACCTTGTTTATTACCTATCAATTATTTAATAAACAGTTCTATCTGAATTTGGTAAAAATGCAAGAAAGTAATTGTGTTCCTGTGGCTGTTTTTGAAGAGGCCCAAGAAGAAATTTTCCATTTATTGCAGTGAAATCCAGGCAACATTACGAAAAAGTGTTCGCCGAATTTTACGAATTGAGAGAAAAACGGAGAGTAATGACAATAAAAGCTATCGTATTTTTTAAATTTGAAGAAAAAATACGCAATTTCATCTATGTGCAAAGCAAAAAAAACTGCAGTATTGGAAATAACACATATTGAAGAATTTTTTACTGGGGCCTCCGATAAAGAATATTTAATGATTAAGGTAATATCTCTTTATAGTCTAGGAGCCAGATAGGATTCTGTGGCCAATCAGAGTGCCACGGCTGAAAACAACTTATTCCTAAGTATTTTGACTTCCTGAATTCAAAAAACTTGGTCGCAAAACCTGAAAGTGGTCAGTTTAATTGTTATTAACAAATTAAATGTTTAAATGTTTAAATGGCTGTAAAAATTTATTTTTTTAGCTAGTACAATTTTTGATGCGTTAATAGATACGTTGAGGAGTCTATATCTAACAAACTTGATATTGTCAGGAAAATCCAAGGAAAATACAGCTGTTCCTTACAAAAAGAGACATCCGTAACTTGTGCAAATTCTTCACAATCTTCGGCAGATGTTATGCGTTCCGAAAGTGATGGCAACAATGCCACAAGGGTTGTTATTAACGGAAAGGAAGTTAAATGTGATAAAACAAAAGACGAAAAATCTATTACTATAAATGCAAATGTTAATGTTAATAAGTATATAAATTAAATTTCATGTATTATAAGTTTATTATTTTTCCATTATTCTACTTGTGAAATAAAGTACTTTATTCCACTAGTGGATAAAGTGTCATTTTAGAGGGTTCATATGTGTGGATAAAAGTCTATAAGGTGATTGTGGATAAAATATTTTTTTAACAAACTGTCATAAAATAGTGACATTTTAATTTAATAACTGCATACGGCATTAAACTAATTCAAACAAATATTTTTTTTCTAAAAAATCTTATCAATTGAAATAAATGAAGAGCACTGTTCTTCAATATCAAAAATTCAGTCTTAGTTGTAGCAATATCAGCAGTATGTTTTGAGTAGATTTAAATATTCTGCGACTAAACTGTTGAATTTTCTTATAGGAAGACCAACCTGCAGCAGCGACGACAGAATTCCAACATCTGGAGAGTTACATAGTTCCATCGGTTTTCACAATTGTACTTAGTTTAGTTATAGTCTTCTCCCTTACCATATGCCTCAAGAGGAGGTCCAAACGCCATAATGCGGTGGTAAGTTTATTTCGATTACCCCTAAGTGATTAGAAATAGATTAATAAACTACATCCACCACAAGCAGGTCCTAGATTATAGAACGGACGAAAATTCTATTGCACTTTTAATGCTCTAAAGGCGTCTAAAATGTGTGCCGCTTGCCATAAATGGTGACACATAAGAAATTTCTCATTTTGACAACAATATACGACCAACGGCGTGCCAGTGGCGTGTACTGAATTAAGTAGCACAATAATACATAAAAATAAGTTATAAAAATACCAGCAATATTACACAGCCTCACAAAAAAGCAGTACCTGGTCCGAAATAACAGTTTTTGGAGTCGTTTAATCTGAATCTGGGGGCCGTTTAACCCGATCAGTTCAGGATCAAGGTCAATCCAAGGTTATATTCACGGAAAAACTTAGTGCAAAAAATTTGACTAGTTTTATACGTTTTTGGGGTCGCTGATTCCGAATACAGTGTTAGATTTTCAAAATTCAAGATGGCGCATCCAATATGGCGGGCCGAGTATTAAAAATTTTAAAATATTGGTAAACAAAAAATATTGTCAAATTCTACGTGACATTTTAAGTGTCTCTATTAGTTTTTCAATTAGAAGCATATTTTCTGAGAAAAAAATTCATGAATATTCAAACATTTTAATCCATTTATTTGTATTGTGTTTGCAATGAAAACGGAGACATTAAAAAATTTGTATGTGGTTAAAGGAGCTTTTGGGGCCGCTGATTCCGAATCTAGTGGGAGATTTTCAAAATTCAAGATGGCGGATCCAATATAACGGACTGAGTATTAAAAATTTTCATATATTTCATATTGGATCTGCCATATTGGATCCGTCATCTTGAATTTTGAAAATCTAACGCTGGATTCGAAATCAGCGGCCCCAAAAACATATAAGAAATGTAAAATTGTTTGCATTACCTTTTTTTGCGATATGACCTTGGATTGACCTTGATCCCGACCTGATCGGGTTAAACGGATCCCAGAATCGCATTCAGCTACCCCAAAAACATGAGGACATCATGGTCTGGTCTTATGAAGTGTTTATATTTTTATGGGCACCCAACTTTCAAAATTATAACTTCTCTTGCCTTTGCATTAATATGTTTTTAATACTGAATATCATAAAACATACATTATACAAATTTCTTACGTTTCTTACTTATTTCAGTTGCAAATTGTAATTTTTGTAAATTAAAGCAGTTGACTTTTTCTTTTCAGGCCTCCCCAATAAATCTGAAACACAGCCTGCTGGTGGCTGAAAGGTACGCTCCGAACCCTCAATATTCCGCTTGCTCGGGCACTGGAGTGCCGGTTTTGCGCAAGGAGACGCTCAAGTTCCTTAACGAAGTAGGAGAGGGCTGTTTCGGAAAGGTCTTCAAAGGTAAGTATACAATTAGTTAAAGAACTGAATCTTTGAACGACAACCCGAGATAAAAGTGAAATGGATAATAATAGATTAAAATGTCACAATAAAAAAATAAAGTTGATAATTAAAGGAAGTTTAGAGATAAATAATTATCGGACTGTTGAAAGGCCAATAATTATTAACGATAGGCATTTGAAAATACGCTAATTGTTTTTTTTAAATCGCGAGACATAGATTTAAAAAAATTTCCCAAAATCGGACCTCTAGAAGCTGAGATATTAAAACTTTTTAAGCGCGTCGCGGTTTTGAACTCACCGATTCAATTTCGAGCAGGCCGAAGCGGCTGCGCTCTCTGCTTCCCCCACCACCACCACCCGTACGATTTTCTTAAGTTTCTCGCTTCCATAAATAACTTTAAACACGTTTTAAAGTAGGTTGCCAATGAAGAAAAGTATTGCAAACTTAGATCTGGTAAGTACTCGGAATACCAAAGGTATTTTTCGAAAAATTTGCCCGGATGTTCCAGTACATTTAGTGTAAATAACGGTTAACTTTGATCGCCTATAACTACGTAACTAATTGACCAATCGATCTGTTTTTTTTAAAGAAGCGTATTTTCAATAACTTTTAAAACCTACTTTAAAAAATTTGATTTGATTGAATAATCACAAAGTTGTTCTAATTGTTTGTAAGTACAAAAATTCGACCAATGTTTAAACAAGCGCCAGAGATCTCCTAATTGACGGATTCGAATTTTTCAAAGAGCGTTTGAAAGCTTGAGAGCCCTTCTATATGTGATTAAATTTTAAAGTATCTAAGGGCCTTGGTTTTTGCTGCGCAAAATTTTGAAACTTTGCAAAATTTTTTTCAAAATCAGGATTGCAAAATTATGCAAAATCTATAGAACCGATTTTGATGAAATTTGGTGTGATGACTCTACATAACATGAAGTTTTCTTGAGCCAAGTGTGAAGGTCCTATACCCAATTTAAAGACCCCAAAAAAATTCCCTAAAAGGTAATGTTTTTTAACCCCATGTTTGGCGGTTTTTTCGATTTTTACAATAATAATCATGACTAATTCGATTTGTAACTAGTCATATTTTGTAAAAAATTTAATTGCAAGCAATTTGTTCCTTTTCCATTTTCGCCTAAAATCAACTCTTGAAAAGATAGGAAGAAAAATACATTTTTCGAATTTTTTTAACATACTGTGCCGCCAAAAGTTAAGCCCACGTTTTTTTATGCGCATAGAAAAATTTTCGTTTCTAGTGATATTTAAAAGCCAAAAAGCCAAAAATCTCCGTGGATATACGATTCACCCACACCAAAACAGATACCGCCTAGTCTAATTTTCATTTCGTGCGTATCATTTGCGGTTTAACCAGAGAATACTATATCAACGAGAAACGACAGCAAGGCTTTCTGCGTTAACAGTTTTCGTATGCGCATGCGCGAATTGGGTTGTGTTGTTGCCAGTTGTCAGTGGCTGTCAGAGCCGCCAAATATAAATAGAAGAAACGAGTTTTTTGGCGGTGGACAGTCGTGTTGTATAATGTTAATTGATAGTGGATTTATTTGTATTGTATTTCGTTTCCCTCTACAATTAGCATGAATTGAAATCAATAAAATGCTTGGTTATTATTGTGCTTTTCGCGATTGTTTATCCAAAACTGGTGAAGGATTAACCCTTTTGAGATTACGTAAGGATTAGAAAGGTAATTATTATTATTATTTTAAGTACCTACCTATAAACTGTAAATCAGAAAAAAGTATTTTGTTTTTTAAAATAATGTGGTATGTTTTCTTGTAATATGGTATTGCATAAGTATAGAGAATATCTTTAGGAGAATTTTTATTTTTGTTTGCAGTGCTCGAGTGTGGATAGAAACTTGCAATAGACTCGATTTCAGTGGCGGCTCGTCGGGGTGGGCAGGGTGGTCAGTGCCCACCCTGAAATTTTCAGAAGAATAAACAAAAATTTGTGTATATATTTATCGAAGTGATTTGACGACTCCTATAAAATTAAATCTAAAATGCGTTACCTCCTTTGAAACTCCCCCTACCAAATTTTAAAATTATATTTAAATCATGATCTCGGCAGCAACCAACATGACATTCGGGCCAGCCCGTGGCCGCTGAATTAAACAACGCCGTACGTTGCCTGCTTATACGCAGGGCTAGGACTAGAGAGTAATCGGAATCGTAAGTCGTTCACTAATTTAGAATATCTACTATCTAGCCCAAGCAGTGTTGTTCCAGCTATTACAATTGTACTAGATCTATTACATTTGAGAAAATTCTATTACCCTATTACTAAGTTGTCAAAATCTATTACACTATTAGGCTTTTTTTCGCGATTGAATATTGCTGAATATCTGACTTGCAGTTACTATTTCTATCTCTTTTGATCTTAGTTGTCACATGGACTTCACTTGCAAAAAAGGCCTATTGAATTTTTAGCTCGACAGTGAGGAAATTCTGGAGATGAAAAACCATAGAATATTTATAAATTTATTTCAACCAAAGAAAACAAAAATACAAATAGTTCCCTTGAAGAAACAAGAACACTAAAATAAAATATAATTATAACAAAACGAAACTTTACTCAATAAAAACAAACTTGTTAAAAAATAAAATGATATAGGTTAAATCACAGAGTAAACTAAAGTTTAAAGATGTGAAAACAGTACATTTCAGTCAACGAACAAATCCTATTACAGTTTTCTGTCAATCTATTACGATTTTCTATAGATTCTATTACAAATTATTTAAGCTCTGGAACAACACTGGTGCCATAATACTTTAAATTCAACAATAATTTTTATATCGCTTTCATTACTTAGAAAGTCGGTGNCAAAATCTGGATTGCAAAATTATTATGCAAAATCTATAGAACCGATTTTGACGAAATTTGGTGTGATGATTCTACATAACATGAAGTTTTCTTGAGCCAAGTATGAAGGTCCTATACCCAATTTAAAGACCCCAAAAAAATTCCCTAAAAAGTAATGTTTTTAACCCCATTTTTGGCGATTTTTTCGATTTTTACAATAATAATCATGATTCATTCGATTTGTAACTAGTCATATTTTGTACAAATTTTAATTACAAGCAATTTGTTCCTTTTCCATTTTCGCCTAAAATCAACTCTTGAAAAGATACATAATAGGAAGAAAAATACGACATTTTTCGAATTTTTTTAACATATTGTGCCGCCAAAAGTTAAGCCCCCACCAAAAATCTCCGTGGATATACGATTCACCCACACCAAAACAGATACCGCCTAGTCAAATGTTCATTTCGTGCGTATCATTTGCGGTTTAACTCTGTTGCTGTTGTATACTGTTTTTAATTAATTTAAGGTGTCTTCCACTGATTCAACTGATGAACGCAAGAAAATTGGACAAATTTCGCCAAGGTCTCGAAAATTGCCTATACAATTTTCACTTTATGTCTTCGCCGTCCCATTAGTCTCTGCTAATTGGAAACGCGTTACAGGGCAATCATTTAAAAATACGCTTTATTTATTCCTTACAATTTTTTTCGCAACAGGTTGCGCTGTTGCTCGTTACCTTCGGATAAGAGGCTCCTATTTCAATTACGACGCCGCCGCCGCTCATTCAGACTCCCTTAAGTTTCCTTTCCTAAACGGAGGATGGTGCCTTGAACTAATTGATATACACTCTCGCTTTTCCCTCGGCTTCCAAATATATACGTACAATTGCTATTAATTACCGCATCAGCAATCTAAATAGCTATTAAGCGAACTGCCGCAAAATATATAATTGGGATGTATATTTTCCTCCGAATCAGAATACCGAATTTCGCTGATTCATTGTAACGGGGATAAAATCCGTAGGTCTCTCCCACGCGACTTCTTCCTTTCCACTGCTTCTAATATAAATTTGAATACGAAATTACAGAGAAAGGCGCGGATTACAGCAAACAAACAGCCGGAAATTTATATTTATCTTTATGTAGATACGTGGACGACAGATCGAGTTTTCTTGAGATGACCTTGAAGACGTGATCAAGGATTCGAAGAGTCGTTGTACTTTCACGGAAATAAGTGAATTAGGCCGGTCAAATTGTCGAAAATACCTCGGTTTTGCCAAAATTTAGTTCAGTAACCAAAGACATGTAAAAATTAAAACTGAAATTTCATGATTGTTTATGAGCTATTAAGCAGGTAGATATTACAACCAACCAGTCAGCAATAATACCCTTTCTATGTATTCTAATAAGATTGCACAGTTTTTGAAATTAGAACATCCTGAAACATATACAGGCCATTCATTCCGAAGAACATCGGCAACGTTTGGCTAATACAGGAGTTGATGTATTAGCAATCAAAAGACATGGTGGGTGGCAATCAGCCACAATTGCAGAAAGTTATGTTGCTGACAGTTTAAGTAACAAAAATGAAATAGCCAACAGGATTCTTTACAATGATACTTCAACTCTAGGNCGGCAACGTTTGGCTAATACAGGAGTTGATGTATTAGCAATCAAAAGACATGGTGGGTGGCAATCAGCCACAATTGCAGAAAGTTATGTTGCTGACAGTTTAAGTAACAAAAATGAAATACCCAACAGGATTCTTTACAATGATACTTCAACTCCAGGTTCTAGTAGTAGGTACGTCGCATCATGGTGTTTTAATGGATCAGTCAGATAATATTGTGCAAAACCGTACTTATCTTATCAACTTCGACATCACCTGTTACACAGGTGTTGTATAACAATGAAAAAGTAATATTGACGGTTGGTAAAAGAAAGTGCAAAAAAGAAAAGAAAACGTTTAGGGAGGACATTTTCTGGAAGGAAGCTAGATAGTTGAAGATAGGCAGTGGAAGTGGGAACAGTGTGCAGATAGGTAGCAAGACGATCGGCGGGCAGTGTGTCCAAGTAGTGAAAAATAATAAAATTGTTTAAAGTGTTATTTGTTAGTAGGTAATATTCTTTAAGTACTTTGTTGTTAATTGTTCTATGTAATCTTATGATTGTGATGATTATAGATGTTTCATGATAATAATTCTTTGTAAGTTTAGCTTCCATTGCTTTATGCTCAAGGGCATATATTTTTCCAAGGTAAAATTGTTATAATTATACTTAAAGTTTGCCCATTATTTATTTCATGTTAAAAATATATGTATTGTCCTGATTGCCAGACATTACAATAACGACTTCTTTGTTTCACATCTAACTTGTTTTTGCCACGATTACGTTATACGTAAAATATAGATGTTTCATGATAATAATTCTGTATATGTTTAGCCTTCATTGTCTTACGCTCAGGGGCGTATATTTTTCTAAGATAAAATTGTTACAATTATTATTAAAGATTGCTCATTATTTATTACATGTTAAAATATGTATATTGTCGTGACTGCCCAGATATTGCATTAACGACCTCTTTGTTTCACATTTAACTTGTTTTATCATGATTAGGTTGTTCTTTGATTTCTTGTGCTCACTTTATGTCATACGTCTATACGAGCCTTGTTGAATTTACTAACATTTTCGCCCGTGCGGAACGAATCTGGATTAAGCTCGATTGCCTCCCGTATGGGACTCCAGTGTTATGAAGGATCTTCCGAAATCTCAACTATAGCTGGATTGCCTCCCGTATGGGACTCCAGTACCTTCCGGCTCTGCCGGCTAACTAACACCAAACCTCTTCAGTTTTACTTGGAAGTGTGTATGACTAATATGAGGTAACAGATGACATTTAGTGACACATTAAATGAGACAGGTCTTATTTATCATTAGCAAAGGTTCTTAATTTATGCCTTTGGTTAGCGGTTGTTTTGTATTTATATTTGGGTAGTAAGAGCAACGATCGTGGGTTTCTCTGCCATGCTCTTTCCCCGCAGGAGCTCTAGGTGAGCCTGGCACTCTCATTTGATGTTAAATGGTTGTTAATGTTTTTGTTGTTATTTTTATTTGTCACATGTTTAATTTGAATTGTATGTATATAAAGGTTAGGTGTATTTACTCTGCTTTTGTTTTATATAATTAAACCATACATCCTCTCTACAAAGTTAGTAGCCAGTGCCTTCCGATCAATAAAAAATAAATACACACAACGTAGGGATTCCTTATGACGATCACATGTTTTTGGCCACAACTACGTTTACTTATTTTTTGTCGAACCCTGGGTATGTTATACTACAATATTGAGCCTCCCGTGACTGAAATGGAGCGATCAAATCGTTTTGAGAAAAATGTGACAATTATTAAACGCGAGGGGAATAATTATCCACATTTTATAAATGTTAGTAAATGTATATTTATTGTAAATATTCAATCATAATAATTAATAAAATGTAGTAAGCTACCTCACTTACCTCCCGTTGTTCATTGCAATTTCCACTTCTACGGTAAAATCTACTTACCTCCTTAAAATGTAGTGGGAATAGACAAAATCTTTTTTCATTTTAAATATGTAAGTTTTTAAAAAATGCAATTTTTAGTGTTTTTTTTTGTAATAATTAATACATTTGTTTATCAATTGACATCGGGCTAAGCTCAAATTTTTTGTTATAAAAAGTTCTACAACTTTTGTTTTACCTAAAATGTTTAGGATTTCTTTAAATGAAAAAAAACAACTATTTTTTGCGAACTTTGGACGTCATTTTGAAAATGAAGCCCTAACATTCAGCTGGGGAAGAATAGTTTGAATTTTTAAAAATTTTTACGTGTCCTTGTTTACTGAACTAAATTTTGGCACATAAAAATCTAATTTGACTGGACTAACTTGATTTAAGTGATGAAAACATTCAAATCCTTCAAATGAATTAAATGTTTTTGGGGTAAATACCCTTTAATTCCTGAGTCTTTAGCTTGTCTCCTCAAATAATTCCAACGAAAGTCATTCCTTAAAATCACAAATATTTAAGGTGATATAATTTTTTTTTAATCCGTCCCTTCAACTTACACTTTGAGAACCGCTAATTTAAAAGTTAAACGGCCTTTGAGCCATTTTTACATTATTCATTAAATATTGTTATTTAAATTGATTTAGAATTTCTTTTCCTGTTCATAAACGTTGGAAGAGGACGTTAATTTTCTCTTGAATTAAATCACGTTTACATATTAATCGCGAAGTGTTGGTTTATTTTTCACAGCTGTATATCACTGCTTTACAGAATGTAAGAACTGATGTGAGTCAGGAAAGAAAAAATCACTTTTGTTCCAGGAGAACTGCTTTCCGAAGATACCGACCAAATCGAGATAGTTGCGATTAAGGTACTGAAAGACTCGGCCACCAGAGAAGCCGAAGAAGACTTTTTAAGGGAGGTCGAAATCATGAGTGCTTTCAGACATCCCAACATCCTTTCTCTTCTAGGGGTTGTACTAAGGGGTAAGTGTCTTTTTTATATGTATTTGTTTCTTTTAAGTTTTAAAATAGAATTTTGTACGTCAGTATAAAGAAAATAACACCCCATTTAAAAATATACATATACAGAGTGATTCATTAACAATGCGCAAGTCGAAAGCTGAAGATACAACACGTGAAATGGTGACCATTGGCGCAAATATGCCTCATCCGAAAGTTGATAGTTTCGGAAATACAGGGTTTTAAAATTTTAAATCGTTTTTTTGCGATTATTCTGATAATATCTAGGTTAGGAACTTGAAAATTTGTGAAACTACTTTTTTTTAGGCAACGAATAAGATGCGTGTTGTAATTTCAGCATTGCTCATAGACGGCGCCACTTACGACCAATTTGACCGAAAATTTAGTTAATAACTTTTTACCTTGTATATTTAACATGAAACTTGATTCAAAACCTGAAAGAGCTATCATTTTTCCATTAATTGTGTATTCTTCATTTCGGTATCTCGATCCGTTTTCGAGAAATATCGATTTCACGAACACTATGTTTTGATAATATGAGAAATTAAAAATGAAACAAACCAAGTGTTTCTTCGTGTTATTACAACAATTAACAATAAAACAAATGAAATA